>NW_022987394.1:395000-570872 GCF_902827165.1 Trematomus bernacchii
CCACACCAGCAGCGGCGTGTTCCTCCTCCAGAGGTTCGAAGAACCGGCATTTCACAGACGAAAGCTTCCAAAACATTGGCCAGTTTGAGGCCGGATATGCACAGCTTGTTTGGACCGTTTGGAGCAGGGGAAGATCCGGGTATACAACCTGTAAGTTTGCATTGTTATTTGTGTATTTATCAAACAAGAATGTTTAAATGTGTAAACTGTGTTGGACTGCTAAGCCATTGACACAGTGCTAACTGTGCTAACTAAGTTGCTAGAGTTTCCATATATCAACTCTAATATCAGCAGATGGCCTTGCATACATGTATCTCATAGCAGGAGAATGTCTGCATTCACACACAAAATACCTATTGACAGTATACTCCGGGTGATTTGCCGTGCGGTCAGTCGCGAAACGTAATTACATTATAGCTGGCGTAGCGTGTATGCAACCGATCTAACACACGGAGCTAGAGCTAGGTTTGGTCGGAAAAACATTTTTGTGATGCTACGTTGCTAGCGTTTAAATATATCAACTACAATGTCAGCAGATGGCCTTACATGTTTGTCATGGCAGGAGAATGTCTGCAGTCACACACACGGAATACTCATACAGTATACTCCGGGTGATTTACCGTACATTGTGACAGTACATATACTGCATGTAGCTAACGAGGCTAGCTGTATGCTAGCGCAAAACAATGTATTCATGCAAGTTACATTGTATGGTAGCAGAATACCCGTATACGATTGCAATTATAAACACGTTATTGCTAGCCTAATATGAAGCACTAGCTTTTGTTCATAGTAGTTTTATTACACTGCATTATAGTTGCCTTTCCTCCAAGCTAACGTTCATATCGTGTTAGCTACCAAGGTAAACAAAGCTAGGTTAGCATATTAGCAGTCAAGCTGTTCATTACACAACTACTACTAACGAATCTAAAACAACTAAGTTTCTCTAATATTTTGTGATTTGCATTTGATTTCGTCCAGCCAGATCCTGGCGGACAATCCATGACGGGGACGGGACTTCTACTACTACTGAGGCCTCGTGCTAAAAGGCACCGCACCGACTGTGCGCAGGCAAGATGCGAGGAGGAGGAATGAATGATATACCGTGTATATATGTATATTTATGTTCATTTTGTACATTTCTAAAAATAAAGTTTAATGGAAATACTTAGTAGGCCTATCCTTTCTTCCCTGAATTCATATATAGCAAACCATGATTTGATTTCTCATCAAACAGTAGTAGTTTATTACAGGTAAAAATAACTTACTCTTTGTTATGACTGGCTCGTAGGCCACAACGGAAAGGCAAGGAGACATACACGAGTTTACAAAACAACGGCACATTTATTGTGGTAAATGCAGAGATAGGTGGTCGAGGGGAGAGGGTCGCTCAGTTCGTCCTTCTGCAGCCGCTTTGGAGAGAGACTCCGGGCAGCTGGGATTAATAGCACCGGCTACGGAGGTGTCCGTGATCGCGCTGATTACCCTCTTCAGCTCCACCCCACCGTAAGCCCTGCAACACACCTGCACAAAGGCCCTGGGGCCGTCACACTCTTCTATAACAACAGTTGTAGGTTCAGTTCGGTTAGTTGGCGTATAAAATATACGGCTGTACCGACGCCATGATAAGACTGATGTTCGGCTGAGAGCAGCCGTTTAGACATGGGCGCAGCCTCTCTGGTGGTTGACTAATCAGAACAGAGTGGCCGAGCTGACCAATCGGAGCAAACTAGGCTCACAGGGAGGGGGGGGGCAAGAGCTCCAACGAGTCGTTTAGTGGAGAAAGTGAATACTGCTGAATACACATGCTTGACAGAGATGCTGTATGCGAAACCAATGTGAGTTTGGAAAATTGCACAGTATTCTATTTTAGTATACCTCAACAATGTAATTATGATCAGTGGAAATGGCCATGACATGGGCCCTTTAAATGATAAAGAAAGCACAATATAAAATCAAATGGGATGATTAATTTTATTGCAGTTAACAAAAAGCAGTGTGAGTAAATAAGCAGTGATATAATAAGTTCTGCCATGCGTCTGTGAATATAGTTTAAAGGTACATTTTGAAGTGATGTGGACGAGGTATTTATCAATAGTCAGTTTGGAGGAAAAGTGTCAGCAGAACGCTCAGAAATATATTGCTGTATAGTTGTCAGCAAAATATTTTAGCCAATTTTAAAAAAGGGCTATATTTAGAATATTTAAAAAGCTTTACCTGGATGACAAACAGCCCTGAAGCCACCAGATTTAATTGTAAAAAACTGTAATTTTACCTTGCAAAACACAGGAGTTGCTTGTCTGTCTCTCAGTTAGTGTATTTGTTATATAGGTGAATTTGAATGAACTAAAGTCACAAAATAACACAAACAAACTAATCAAGCAACTTGTTTTTCCACCAAATAGTTAAAATACTTTGATTACAAATCTTAAAATGAAGTCTTCACCTTCTACCTCATTTGAAAAACATTTAGATTCTATGAATTTAGGTTAAATATTTTCATTTAACAAAATGCGTCCTACATTACTGAAAACTGTTCTGTTGCTGAACTTCAGGTTGCATCAAAAACATCAAGAAGCAATACAAGCTCTATTCTGTTCATACACTTAAATAGCGCTCAACACTAAAAGCTAATAACTAAACTACTTTAAGAGGATATCTATTGAAGATTGGTTCCTCTTCTCTTGGTTTACGCTCCTCTCCTCTTTTTCGCTGCCGGCCCAGGCTTCTTCTTCTGGGCTGCTGTAAGTCATCAGTTCAATAGAAATGTATGTATATTGTTAATGTCAGATTCATGATGCAACAAGAGCCATAAAAAACTAAACTAAATACACTCCTATGTCTAATATGTGTCATTGATGTTGATAAAACAAGAGACAGCTTTACCCCCTGTTGTCCCTGGATTCCTTTTTCTCAGAGCTTTCTGCTTCAGCTCCACCTCCACAGGGTAGTGATCACTGACACTCTGAGTCTGGGACAGAAAATAACATTTAATATCGTCAATATTTATTTTGAGTTTGTTCTTCCGGTTAGAGCAAATGCGCGATTACTAGGGTTGCCAGCTTCATCAACAATTTATTTAATAAATAAACCGCTTTTTAAGCTTTTGAATGACTGTTATTAAGTTGTAACCCTTTTTCAGGAAATAAATTAACCATTTAGATAGCCATTATGTGATTAGTTTATCCAAACAACGTACATTTGTGAATTTTAGCTGCTGGCTATATGACAGCGGTCGGTCGGCTTAATAAAAGCATGTCAACAATGTTTTTTAAATGACTCTCACTGCCAGAACTGTAGACACAAGTTTGCACTGCAAGTCTAACCATAGGATATTTAATATTAGTCTTAAGTTATGCGAATCACCAATTTGTCAATAGATAGCAAGATAGCTAACATTGGCTAGCTATCTTGTTAGATATATAGCTAACATAAACTAGCTAGCTAAGTCAGATATATAGCAAATGTTTTCTAGTTTGTAAAGTAGATAGCTATCTTTCGTTGTCCAGCTTGTTAGGTAGATAGCTAACGTTCCTAGCCTACCTAATATTTTTCCACCCTTCTGGCAGTTTTTATAAAACTATCCACATGTGCTTTAGTATACTTTCCAACCAGCCGATGGGCTTCGGTAGTGTAGCTGTTAATAATCCCAAATAAAATGTATTGTTTACTATGCTGCTAGGGCTAAACCGGAAACATTTACATCTATGCATTTAAACCGGTAATGGGTTGCACTGTGTCACTTCAGCAGGTTTCAGTGTTACAGTCTAGTACCAACGATACCCAGCCCTAAACATGAGTCTCACTTCTTCTTCTGTCAAGTTCAACTCTTCCTCGAAGTTGTAGGCGATGGCTGAGTCGGGGACGATGGCCTTCAGCATCCTCTCTCCGTAAACAACGATCCTGTTATTTGGAAATGCAGCACAACTCTTTTTTTTTTTTTAACAAACACAAAATATGCTTGGATTAAACTGTAACAATGAAATGTGTATTACCTGTCGTAGGTGTGGTCGTTATTGTTACTAGTCGTGGTGTCGACATCATCGTCTATCAGCCAATAATAAGGAGCCGAGGAGATGAGGATCGAGTCCTTCTTCCTCATGGAGAGATACTGTCCATCGGCATTAAAGTCTCCCAAAATTATAATGTTCTGCAGAAGAAAGAACAACACAAGCAAATTCAGAATGGAAAAAGCACATTATGTTTATTTATTTTTACTTTATTCATACTGTAGGTATTCAAAGCTTAAACAAAGTGTGCTTACATGAGAAACATAATTAAACAAATCGATTTAATCTCTCAAAAACCTACTTAATATTGTGATAAACAAAAGACGGTTAATGTTAAATGTAAAGATTTTCACACATTGTTTTTCTCTCAAACCCATCAATAATATTTTAAACACTTACATCATTCTGCCATCTTTCCCTCACATCTTCAACCACTTCATGCAGAGCGTTCAGCTCCGCCTCTGCGTCACTTGGTTTGGTGTGGACCGGGATCAACACCAGATTCTGCACAACTGGAGGCAAACACACACACACACACACACACAAATAATTCCCCGGCCGTTATCGCAACCTAAGTCTAACTTTAACAAAGTATTTATATGTAAATAGTCCATTTAGGTCTTTCCCAAAGTTAGGACCTCACAATATAGAAAGGTCCTCATAACTTCTAAAACTCCAAGTGGTCCTCACAATGATAGCCATGCAAGACATATGCACACACACATAAACACACCTGTGAGGACCTACATAAACAAAACAATGTTGCCTAACCTTCAACCCCTATGTTAACTAAAGAAGTGCTTTAACATTCAAACAGTCCTTTGAAGGTCTGTACCAAAATAGAGAACAGGCCAGAATGTCCTCATAATCCATAAAGGTCCACAACACACAAAACCCAAATTGATCCTCACAATGATAGTCTAAAAAACACAAACACACACACAAATACCTGTGCTTGGACATTTGAGAAGGACAGCGAAAGGCTCTCTGGCGAGCTCGTCAACATCTTCTTCATCTTCATCATCTTCATCATATTCATTATCTTCATCATTTTCTACGTACTGGTAGGAGTCTTCTATCTTCACTTCTTTCTTTCTAAAACACAAAGCCACAAACATGTACTGTATTATAAAGCTCATAAACACACATGTTATGTTTTGTTTGTTTATTAATGTATTTTTATTAGATAGTGAGATATCTCATAAACCACTTGAAGTTTTTCAGTAAAGCCTTGTAGGAAATGTATGTAGAGTTTGGCCCAACGGCACAATGTGTTGATTTGTAAAGCCTATGATGTTCTGGGTCTTAGCTACCGGACCATAGACAACAAATAAGTTGTAGAACTTAAAAGATTGAAGTCAAGCGTCTCAAAGAAGAGTAATGTAATATGTCACAGATTACTGGTTCAAAAATAAACATTACTGTTTTTTTTGTCTTTAATATTCCACACAGTTTTTCAATAATAAGTATCCAATTGAATGTGGCTGTTACCAATTTAAGACATTTTTTAATTCCTGTGAGACATAACGTATAGCTCAATTGGTATTGATGTGTACTGAGGCTTGGTCTGAATCCAGTTCGAAGACCATTTGCCGTGTGTCATCACTCTTCATTTCAGGTCTGTCTCTACAATGAAGGCACTGGTTGCCCAAAAAGGTAACCACACACAGGATTGTCTGTACTTGTGTTTCTGACCTGTAGAAGTAGACAAACTTCTCCTTGTAAGTCGTCCGTCCCAGACGTTCACTGCACAGCATGCCGTACGGATTACTTCTGTTATCTCTGCCAGAAAACAGAAACAACTGGAACTGAACATCTCTCACAATCATCAATAATTTGTTTATATCATTTTAGATGCCCCATAAGATTTGATTTGTTTTTTAGCCACATACATTAAAATGTTATTGTCAGAGCAGACTGGGCTCTGGTTTCAGACAGAGGGTGAAAAGAGGTGCTGCGGCACAGGCAGTATGAATAAAATAAAGAGCTTTTTGAACATCAAAGCATGGAGACACGTCACAGTAGAGGCACAAAATAAAAAATGTAACCTGAACATTTGCAGAATATGGCCCCTTTAAATTAAAGTGCATGCTACTATGTGTGGAGAACTCACCCATAGTTATTCAGGTGTTTGAGGAGCAGTTTCATGGCCTTACCACTCTCATCCATCACCTCCAGCAGCACCACCACGCTGTACTCAGACAAAATCTGCAAAACACAACCACAGAGAAAAAAAAGCATAGAACTAAAAGCACTTTTTTAATTGTATTTATTGTTTAGCCCTAACCCTGCACTCTTTAGGGCTAACCTTTTTTTTTCATTTTCTAAGAGGGGTACAAATTACAATAAAGCCTTTGAATTGAAATTCAAACATGCTTTAAAGACCAAAACAAAAACAACACAATATAAAAAAAGTTTCAGGTAGAAGAGTTTGCTTATAAAAACAAACATGTGACTAATAATAGCAACAATAATAATGGCTTTGTTATATTAAAGTGTTCCATATATGTGACAATGAGCCAGCATGGTCTACTATAAGCCTTACATTGAAGGAGGTAAGCCACCATAACAAATTGTATCTAAATCTTTAGTGTCTACTTTAAAATGTCTTATATAAAAAATACAAATAAAAAACATTCATATTTGAGATGCAGAACCAAATACAGCCTTGGAAAATGTATTTGTAACTGCAGTAGCAGAAGTTTTTAATATATATGTTTAACAGTTACAGCTGAGGCCTGTACTACGAAGCCGGTTCAACATAACCTGGATATGTTTGAGTTAGCCGGTTGGCCTAATCCAAAACATACACGCTCTCGCTAAGCGGTCCTACAACGCTGGTTATCAAGTGGATCGCTCAAGCCAGCCGTGTCCTATCTAGTTAGGTGCGCGTTCACATGAAAGGGGTGGTATTTGGAGCATTAGACCAATCACAAACATGGACAAGCGTACTGACAGCGCAGCGTCATACTTCCTGAATGAAAAGTGAACTTTAATATTAGTCAAATATGAAGAAGTTAAACTTTAAACATCCATGACTTAAACACTTTATCCAGGATAAAAGCCACATAGCTGCACCTGCAAGGTGAATACAGCTGGTAACAGAAAAAGTGTTTGAATGCGTACATTAACAGGTTTATGATATCACTGCCCCATCCAAGACACGAGTGGATCTGACTTTAATTACATTTGACTCGAGTGTTTCGTCAACTTAATGTGTTGCTTAAAATAATACTTCTGCATACAGTATGTGACACTGTGAGTGTTGCACGGCCAGATACGGCTCAAGAAGCTGACCCAGATAAGGAAATATATGATACATTATGATGTGATATGATATGAATGATAATGGGACACATCGACGTCTGCAGCAGTGCCGCGGACTGTAGCCTACTTAATGTTACTCTGATCCGGTTACTTATGTTGTGGCAGATATTTAAGTAAGCTTTCTTAACGCTAATGTTATAATAGTCAGATTGCTCTGAAGATGGGAGGGGATATTCTATTAATTGCCGGCCTTCTTTCCTGCAACGGCAGTTTTTCTGTATTTCCTCTATCCTGTAATATGACTTGATATTAGTGTTAATTTCGTCAGCTATTTTTTTATTTAGTTTTAGTCATAGTCCTGTGTTAAATTTCCTTTTTCGTTTTAGTCATATTTAGTCACCTTCATCCTGTTTTTATTTAGTCAAGTTTTAGTCGACTAAAAGTCTGAGCATTTTAGTCTTATTTTAGTCGACTAAAACAGTAACTATTTTAGTCAAGATTTAGTCGACTAAAAGTCTGAGCATTTTAGTCTTATTTTAGTCGAAGAAAACTAATTATTTTAGTCTACTTTTTGTCAATGAAAACTGTTGAGTCTTTTTTAGTCATCAGATTATATTGAACATTTCAGTCAAACTAGTCTAGCCAAAACCAATAATTTGTCATTTTAGTCAAACTTATTTCACAATAAGATTATATCTTGTCCTTATTTGATGAAAAACACAGGTTGAATGATTAAGAATGCAGCTTTGCAGAGAGTATCTGGTCAGGTTTGTGGTGTTTTTACCAGCTGTGTTATGGCCACATTGCTTCCCTTCTGATAAAACAATGCATTCGCTTTTTTTCTCAGCCTCATTGTAGCGAAAATGGGCCCAAATATCACATCGTTTCTTTCTCCCAAGCAGTGGTGGCTTTATACTTTTTCGTTGTCAGTAATTTTGACAGACAAGATCGTAACATTTCCGTCATAATCCATTATTACCCGTCGAGTGCACAATGTATCACTCACTCGCGCTGACGGGGGGGGGTATTCGGTTAACGCGAGTGCGACCACTGCTCCCAATCCCTGTTGTTGCCATTTTATTTTCTGTTAAATAAGGTTAGTTAGACCATGAGTTAGACCCAAGTCTTCCTGACAGTTCACAGTGTGCCGCTGTCCGGTGTATTTCAAATGTACCGCCGCGCGCGGCACAGACACACAGCTGCTGCACCCAGCCGCAGCACCGGAACTGCTGGGAGAAAAACTGACTATCAGAGATGTAACGTTATCTTTGATAATATTTCGTCTCCTCATTTTTCGTCAACGAAAGTAAAGAGAGATTTTGGCATAGTTTTTATTTAGTAAACTACATTTTCGTCTCGTCACTTTTCGTCAACGATATTGCATGATGATTTCGTTACAGTTATTGTTTACTGCCGTCGGTGCCGTCTCGTCATCGTCTCGTTTTCGTCATGGAAAAAAAGGTCGTTGACGAACATATTTCGTCAGTTTTAGTCAACGAAATTAACACTACTTGATATGTGTGTGTTGTTGTTGTTGTTGTTGTTTTTCGGATGATCTTATGAACAAACTTATATCTAAGCTTTATAAAAAAAACAGCTCCTTTCATTTAAATGTCTTACCATGTACAAAAACATTAACTGAAATATTACACTGAACAAACTTGTGTGGTTCAGCACGGTGAGTTACCTCAATGATAATTTCCCGTACGGCCTTCTTGTTGACTTTAGTCCATCCCAGTCTCTTCACATTGAAGGCAGCGATCTTCATTTTGACTAAAAAACATAGATCGATTTAAACCAGTACAACATACAAGGCCAGTGGTGGACAGTAACAAAGAACCTTTACTAAAGTGCTGTACTCAATTACAAGGTACTTAGCGAGAGTATACTGTATGTCCATTTAAAGAAACTCTATTATTTTACTCCTCATCCAATATCTGACACATTTACTTACTTTTTCTCTATTTGATTTCCGTATATGGAAGGAAATAATCTCTGTCCAGGGGCGGCGTCTGGGGGTAGCTTGGAGTTGCTATAGCAACTCCAACAATTGGCCGAGCAACGGCTTGTGTTTGTGTGTGTGTGTGTCTGTCTGTTTGCGGTGTGGTGATGATATTAAAATAATATTAAAATAAACACAGAACAAGATAAAACATCAACAGTGATCCTAATGAAATTCCCTTGAATTAAGGCTGACAAGAAATTAAAATAGGATAAAATAAAACAATTTTAAAAAGAAAATGTAAAATGTAAAATAAAAGCAAAACAGAAAGAAATACAGTAAAACATGGACAATGATGAGAATTGAAAGTTAACCCAATTAAAAACCATATTAAAAAGTTGGGTTTTAGTTAAACTCCATAGCTGAGAAATTAACACTTAATTGTTTACACTAAGAAGAATAAAACTCATAAGAAACAAAAAAGAAAACTCACCCAGCTGTTTGAGTAAAATCTAAATAATGACCCAGCAGCAGAGGTTGTTCTGTTTCAGGGGACAGGCGTGATGTGAGAGGTTCTGCAGAAACACCAGGAATAAACCCAAAAGGAAAGTCTCTGTCAGCCAACAAACGGGCGCCAATCCACCTTCAAATGCATGCTGACCAAGGGCCGTTCTCATTTCATCAAATTCCCCTCCTCGACTCCCCTCCTCGACTCCTATCCTCGAGACTTACAGGAGATGCGAGCGGAGGAGCCGAGGAGGGGAACCGAGGAGAGAGGAGGGGAAGCAGCAGGCGTTTAGAGAAATGAGAACTCCTCTCCTCTGAGCGGTCATTTTAAAGAGACGTCCATTAATGATGACAGGAGGCACAGCAGCCCTCTGTCTGATGGACAGATGTGTTCATGACGACTTATATATTTACTTTTAATTAATTGACAGTGCGGTATAATGAGACAATAACAGGCTACAGATGCGGACACACACACACACACACACACACACACACACACACACACACACACACACACACACACACACACACACACACACACACACACGTATATATATATTTATATAAATATATACAATTTCAGAATCAAACAGAGCACTCTCATAATAACGTAACACTATCAGAGACTGGATATACCCCCCCCCCCCTCTCTGGTCGCTACAATGAGGAAAATAAATTACGGACCAAAAGTTTTATTTACAAGTATTACAAGTAAGCAGAGGACACCAAACCAACTGAGACCTGTCTGTCCGCTGCATCTACGCACACACTGTACCACACACACCTACACCACACACACGCACCTACAGCTCCTAAAGCATAATCAGGCTACAGCCGTTGTGTATTTTATTATGTGAAGCACTAAATGGTTTTAGAAAAATATCGACTCTTTGTTTGTAGATATCTACTAAACTAAAGCAAATAAAGAGAGTAGGCCTGTTATACTGAGTGATATATATTATAGGCCTACACACTGCTCTGCTTCTGCACGGACCTCACAGCTGTTCTCACTGTAAACATCGCGTCGCGATGAAAGCAGTTAATAAAATAATATCCAGGGGATGCATGCAGAGCTGTCATTGGCTGAGATAAGTCCGGCCGTGCGTCACGACCATATACTGTATATATAAATGGACGTAGGGTCCGTGACGTCACCCATAGGATTCTGCAGAGTTGCCGAGAAGCCCTTAGTAGGCGGAGTCGGCCACTAACGGCTCGACAGTGACGTCAGAGTCTAACTCCAGCCTGCTCCACATAAGGGCAAAGAGGCGGAGCCGAGGCTGGACCTGCTGCCTCCGAGCTAACCATATATATAGACACTTCACCCCAAATTGCTCCTGTGGGGATTGCCCACAGTACTGAATGTGTGTAAGTCGCTTTGGATAAAAGCGTCTAACAAGTGACGTGTAACGTAATGTCATGTGGAAAACCCCAACAAGAAGAATAGGTTCATGTGGAAGATTTAAGAATTGATTGGCTCTTTAATATACAACATGGAGGCGTTAAATATGGACTAAATGTTTTTAAATTTGTATAAATCTAACGAAATATCTTATAATATCCATGGAACAGTTATTACTCTTAATCAATACAAGAAAGAATCTTAAAAAAATCCCAAAACAAGCAACATGTCCTGTATTGAGTAACATTATTCATTGCTGGTTAGAATGGCCATTTTTCTTTCTACCAATTGAAGTACATTTTAAATGATAAAGAAAGAACAACATAAAATCAAATGGGATGATTAATTTTATTGCAGTTAACAAAAAGCAGTGTGAGTAAATAAGCAGTGATATAATAAGTTCTGCCATGCGTCTGTGAATATAGTTTAAAGGTACATTTTGAAGTGATGTGGACGAGGTATTTATCAATAGTCAGTTTGGAGGAAAAGTGTCAGCAGAACGCTCAGAAATATATTGCTGTATAGTTGTCAGCAAAATATTTTAGCCAATTTTAAAAAAGGGCTATATTTAGAATATTTAAAAAGCTTTACCTGGATGACAAACAGCCCTGAAGCCACCAGATTTAATTGTAAAAAACTGTAATTTTACCTTGCAAAACACAAGAGTTGCTTGTCTGTCTCTCAGTTAGTGTATTTGTTATATAGGTGAATTTGAATGAACTAAAGTCACAAAATAACACAAACAAACTAATCAAGCAACTTGTTTTTCCACCAAATAGTTAAAATACTTTGATTACAAATCTTAAAATGAAGTCTTCACCTTCTACCTCCTTTGAAAAACATTTAGATTCTATGAATTTAGGTTAAATATTTTCATTTAACAAAATGCGTCCTACATTACTGAAAACTGTTCTGTTGCTGAACTTCAGGTTGCATCAAAAACATCAAGAAGCAATACAAGCTCTATTCTGTTCATACACTTAAATAGCGCTCAACACTAAAAGCTAATAACTAAACTACTTTAAGAGGATATCTATTGAAGATTGGTTCCTCTTCTCTTGGTTTACGCTCCTCTCCTCTTTTTCGCTGCCGGCCCAGGCTTCTTCTTCTGGGCTGCTGTAAGTCATCAGTTCAATAGAAATGTATGTATATTGTTAATGTCAGATTCATGATGCAACAAGAGCCATAAAAAACTAAACTAAATACACTCCTATGTCTAATATGTGTCATTGATGTTGATAAAACAAGAGACAGCTTTACCCCCTGTTGTCCCTGGATTCCTTTTTCTCAGAGCTTTCTCCTTCAGCTCCACCTCCACAGGGTAGTGATCACTGACACTCTGAGTCTGGGACAGAAAATAACATTTAATATCGTCAATATTTATTTTGAGTTTGTTCTTCCGGTTAGAGCAAATGCGCGATTACTAGGGTTGCCAGCTTCATCAACAATTTATTTAATAAATAAACCGCTTTTTAAGCTTTTGAATGACTGTTATTAAGTTGTAACCCTTTTTCAGGAAATAAATTAACCATTTAGATAGCCATTATGTGATTAGTTTATCCAAACAACGTACATTTGTGAATTTTAGCTGCTGGCTATATGACAGCGGTCGGTCGGCTTAATAAAAGCATGTCAACAATGTTTTTTAAATGACTCTCACTGCCAGAACTGTAGACACAAGTTTGCACTGCAAGTCTAACCATAGGATATTAAATATTAGTCTTAAGTTATGCGAATCACCAATTTGTCAATAGATAGCAAGATAGCTAACATTGGCTAGCTATCTTGTTAGATATATAGCTAACATAAACTAGCTAGCTAAGTGAGATATATAGCAAATGTTTTCTAGTTTGTAAAGTAGATAGCTATCTTTCGTTGGCCAGCTTGTTAGGTAGATAGCTAACGTTCCTAGCCTACCTAATATTTTTCCACCCTTCTGGCAGTTTTTATAAAACTATCCACATGTGCTTTAGTATACTTTCCAACCAGCCGATGGGCTTCGGTAGTGTAGCTGTTAATAATCCCAAATAAAATGTATTGTTTACTATGCTGCTAGGGCTAAACCGGAAACATTTACATCTATGCATTTAAACCGGTAATGGGTTGCACTGTGTCACTTCAGCAGGTTTCAGTGTTACAGTCTAGTACCAACGATACCCAGCCCTAAACATGAGTCTCACTTCTTCTTCTGTCAAGTTCAACTCTTCCTCGAAGTTGTAGGCGATGGCTGAGTCGGGGACGATGGCCTTCAGCATCCTCTCTCCGTAAACAACAATCCTGTTATTTGGAAATGCAGCACAACTCTTTTTTTTTTTAACAAACACAAAATATGCTTGGATTAAACTGTAACAATGAAATGTGTATTACCTGTCGTAGGTGTGGTCATTATTGTTACTAGTCGTGGTGTCGACATCATCGTCTATCAGCCAATAATAAGGAGCTGAGGAGATGAGGATCGAGTCCTTCTTCCTCATGGAGAGATACTTTCCATCGGCATTAAAGTCTCCCAAAATCATAATGTTCTGCAGAAGAAAGAACAACACAAGCAAATTCAGAATGGAAAAAGCACATTATGTTTATTTATTTTTACTTTATTCATACTGTAGGTATTCAAAGCTTAAACAAAGTGTGCTTACATGAGAAACATAATTAAACAAATCGATTTAATCTCTCAAAAACCTACTTAATATTGTGATAAACAAAAGATGGTTAATGTTAAATGTAAAGATGTTCACACATTGTTTTTCTTTCAAACCCATCAATAATATTTTAAACACTTACATCATTCTGCCATCTTTCCCTCACATCTTCAACCACTTCATGCAGAGCGTTCAGCTCCGCCTCTGCGTCACTTGGTTTGGTGTGGACCGGGATCAACACCAGATTCTGCACAACTGGAGGCAAACACACACACACACACACACAAATAATTCCCCGGCCGTTATCGCAACCTAAGTCTAACTTTAACAAAGTATTTATATGTAAATAGTCCATTTAGGTCTTTCCCAAAGTTAGGACCTCACAATATAGAAAGGTCCTCATAACTTCTTAAACTCCAAGTGGTCCTCACAATGATAGCCGTGCAAGACATATGCACACACACATAAACACACCTGTGAGGACCTACATAAACAAAACAATTTTGCCTAACCTTCAACCCCTATTTTAACTAAAGAAGTGCTTTAACATTCAAACAGTCCTTTGAAGGTCTGTACCAAAATAGAGAACAGGCCAGAATGTCCTCATAATCCATAAAGGTCCACAACACACAAAACCCAAATTGATCCTCACAATGATAGTCTAAAAAACACAAACACACACACAAATACCTGTGCTTGGACATTTGAGAAGGACAGCGAAAGGCTCTCTGGCGAGCTCGTCAACATCTTCTTCATCTTCATCATCTTCATCATATTCATTATCTTCATCATTTTCTACGTACTGGTAGGAGTCTTCTATCTTCACTTCTTTCTTTCTGAAACACAAAGCCACAAACATGTACTGTATTATAAAGCTCATAAACACACATGCTATGTTTTGTTTGTTTATTAATGTATTTGTGTTAGATAGTGAGATATCTCATAAACCACTTGAAGTTTTTCAGTAAAGCCTTGTAGGAAATGTATGTAGAGTTTGGCCCAACGGCACAATGTGTTGATTTGTAAAGCCTATGATGTTCTGGGTCTTAGCTACCGGACCATAGACAACAAATAAATTGTAGAACTTAAAAGATTGAAGTCAAGCGTCTCAAAGAAGAGTAATGTAATGTGTCAAAGATTACTGGTTCAAAAACAAACATTACTGTTTTTTTTGTCTTTAATATTCCACACAGTTTTTCAATAATAAGTATCCAATTTAATGTGGCTGTTACCAATTTAAGACATATTTTAATTGCTGTGAGACATAACGTATAGCTCAATTGGTAGATTGATGTGTACTGAGGCTTGGTCTGAATCCAGTTCAAAGACCATTTGCCGTGTGTCATCACTCTTCATTTCAGGTCTGTCTCTACAATGAAGGCACTGGTTGCCCAAAAAGGTAACCACACACAGGATTGTCTGTACTTGTGTTTCTGACCTGTAGAAGTAGACAAACTTCTCCTTGTAAGCCGTCCGTCCCAGACGTTCACTGCACAGCATGCCGTACGGATTACTTCTGTTATCTCTGCCAGAAAACAGAAACAACTGGAACTGAACATCTCTCACAATCATCAATCATTTGTTTGTATCATTTTAGATGCCCCATAAGATTTGATTTGTTTTTTAGCCACATACATTAAAATGTTATTGTCAGAGCAGACTGGGCTCTGGTTTCAGACAGAGGGTGAAAAGAGGTGCTGCGGCACAGGCAGTATGAACAAAATAAAGAGCTTTTTGAACATCAAAGCATGGAGACACGTCACAGTAGAGGCACAAAATAAAAAATGTAACCTGAACATTTGCAGAATATGGCCCCTTTAAATTAAAGTGCATGCTACTATGTGTGGAGAACTCACCCATAGTTATTCAGGTGTTTGAGGAGCAGTTTCATGGCCTTACCACTCTCATCCATCACCTCCAGCAGCACCACCACGCTGTACTCAGACAAAATCTGCAAAACACAACCACAGAGAAAAAAAAGCATAGAACTAAAAGCACTTTTTTAATTTGTATTTATTGTTTAGCCCTAACCCTGCACTCTTTAGGGCTAACCTTTTTTTTTCATTTTCTAAGCGGGGTACAAATTACAATAAAGCCTTTGAATTGAAATTCAAACATGCTTTAAAGACCAAAACAAAAACAACACAATATAAAAAATGTTTCGGGTAGAAGAGTTTGCTTATAAAAACAAACATGTGACTAATAATACCAACAATAATAATGGCTTTGTTATATTAAAGTGTTCCATATATGTGACAATGAGCCAGCATGGTCTACTATAAGCCTTAAATTGAAGGAGGTAAGCCACCATAACAAATTGTATCTAAATCTTTAGTGTCTACTTTAAAATGTCTTATATAAAAAATACAAATAAAAAACATTCATATTTGAGATGCAGAACCAAATACAGCCTTGGAAAATGTATTTGTAACTGCAGTAGCAGAAGTTTTTAATATATATGTTTAACAGTTACAGCTGAGGCCTGTACTACGAAGCTGGTTCAACATAACCTGGATATGTTTGAGTTAGCCGGTTGGCCTAATCCAAAACATACACGCTCTCGCTAAGCGGTCCTACAACGCTGGTTATCAAGTGGATCGCTCAAGCCAGCCGTGTCCTATCTAGTTAGGTGCGCGTTCACATGAAAGGGGTGGTATTTGGAGCATTCGACCAATCACAAACATGGACAAGCGTACTGACAGCGCAGCGTCATACTTCCTGAATGAAAAGTGAACTTTAATATTAGTCAAATATGAAGAAGTTAAACTTTAAACATCCATGACTTAAACACTTTATCCAGGATAAAAGCCACATAGCTGCACCTGCAAGGTGAATACAGCTGGTAACAGAAAAAGTGTTTGAATGCGTACATTAACAGGTTTATGATATCACTGCCCCGTCCAAGACACGAGTGGATCTGACTTTAATTACATTTGACTCGAGTGTTTCGTCAACTTAATGTGTTGCTTAAAATAATACTTCTGCATACAGTATGTGACACTGTGAGTGTTGCACGCCAGATACGGCTCAAGAAGCTGACTCAAATAAGGAAAGATATGATACATAATGATGTGATATGATATGAATGATAATGGGACACATCGACGTCTGCACTCACAGTGCCGCGGACTGTACTTAATGTTACTCTGATCCGGTTACTTATGTCGTGGCAGATATTTAAGTAAGCTTTCTTAACGCTAATGTTATAATAGTCAGATTGCTCTGAAGATTGGAGGGGATATTCTATTAATTTTCACGTTCACAGTCAGTTGATTTTTGCCGGCCGTCTTTCCTGCAACGGCAGTTTTTTCTGTATTTCCTCTATCCTGTAATATGACTTGATAGCTTTAAACTCCGCACACGGAGCTCTGATTGGTCAGCAGGCGGTGCTTTCACTGAGTTGATCTCTTAGCCTGCAACCTAACCTGCTCCGGAGCAGGTTAGCCGCTCAGCATAAGTTACCATGGAGATCTAGCCCGCTAAAAAGAGAACCAGCGTCGTAGGACCGGAAACCCAGAGTTTTCCCTGAAGTTAGCCCGCTAAGCGAAAATCCTGCTTCGTAGTGACTACCAAATCTGACCAGTGATAAATACTTGTTGTTGTTGTTGTTGTTTTTCGGATGATCTTATGAACAAACTTATATCTAAGCTTCATAAAAAAAACAGCTCCTTTCATTTAAATGTCTTACCATGTACAAAAACATTAACTGAAATATTACACTGAACAAACTTGTGTGGTTCAGCACGGTGAGTTACCTCAATGATAATTTCCCGTACGGCCTTCTTGTTGACTTTAGTCCATCCCAGTCTCTTCACATTGAAGGCAGCGATCTTCATTTTGACTAAAAAACAAAGATAGATTTAAACCAGTACAACATACAAGGCCAGTGGTGGACAGTAACAAAGAACCTTTACTAAAGTGCTGTACTCAATTACAAGGTACTTAGCGAGAGTATACTGTATGTCCATTTAAAGAAACTCTATTATTTTACTCCTCATCCAATATCTGACACATTTACTTACTTTTTCTCTATTTGATTTCCGTATATGGAAGGAAATAATCTCTGTCCAGGGGCGGCGCCAGGGGGTAGCTTGGAGTTGCTATAGCAACTCCAACAATTGGCCTAGCAACGGCTTAGCAACCCCATTGTTTTGTTATGAAAATGTATTTCTCACAAGTCAGCGTAAACGGCCGCGATCTCCAACGGAGCCGGTCCAGCCGGACAACCCTGTGTGTGTGTGTGTGTGTGTGTGTGTGTGTGTGTGTGTGTGTGTGTGTGTCTGTCTGTTTGCGGTGTGGTGATGAGGTTAAATGCCACAGCATGCCAGTTGAAACAGTGAACGATCGCTATTGTGTACGCTTAGGGTGTAATGGTATTATACACAAATATTGTAGGAGCACAGAAACAGTGTTCAAATTCTGCTTTTACAAACTTATTTTGGTTGTGCTTACCTTGCAAAGTAATGTTATAAGTGTCAAAGGAATGTTTTAATGTAAATATTAATGATAATATTGCAGCGTGTCCAAGTTAATAGTTATTTCAGTTATCAGATGTGCAGATTAGTACATTTGTAAAGTTATTTAGGCAATGTTGTTGGTGGGAGTTAGGGAGAGACCGCCCCTTCCAGGTGTGTGTGTGCGTTTTCCGGTGTGTGTGTAGGGAGTACGAGACGTTAGGAGTTGTGTTCGAGTGTGGGGAAAAGTCATAATGAGTGTTATACTATTGATTGGCTCTGTAAGGCGTGGCTGTGGCCGTCAATACCATAAAATAAAGAGAACGTTTTCGACAATGAAGGCTCGTGATCTGTGATCTTGAATAGCGGTGAACGCTACAATATGAACAGGCTCGTGCTTGGCCCACTGGTATTGTTTGTTTATTTATTTTGAAAATTAACTAGCAACGCCGTGCTGTCATATAGCAACTGCTAAGCTACTGCAGCAAAGATATCCTGGCACCGCCCATGTCTCTGTCGCTCACAAATGTTCATGATACTTATATGTTTGGTTCAGCAGGATAATCTGCACATATTAACACCACTTTATGATTTTTGAAGGATAAATGCAATTGCCAGAAGTAAAAAGCTAACGCTAGGCTTTAAAGGAACTACAACACGGTTTCATGGCTGTGTGTCACCACCACTCAGCTAAAGGCGTGATGACGTTCAGTCGTTTATTTAGTCACTTATTAGCATACGTGTTTTCATGACACATTTCAGACATTCACCAGTGGGGTAATTACTGAAATTATTTGTTAAAATCTCTTTAGCTGGTGTTAACCACAGACCTTACTTCAGGTTAACAACCAAAAACACATTCAGAAAACCATTGACTTCCTGACGAACGGCAACAAAAAAAGTATGAAAGTATGAAAAGTATTTCCCGGGTTTTAGGACACAGGGTTTTAAGCCTGCAGACCATTTACATGCACACAAACATATAGAATATACAGGAAAGGGAAAACCCCCAAAAGAAGAATAGAGCCTCTTAAAATAAGGCTCTGAATTCAGGTCTTGTTGTGGAGTGTTAACGTCATAATATCACATGTGGATATTGAGAATGAGTCAACGCTCTCCCAGGAGCAGCAAAAAAATGTTATCAATAAATGAGCGGGAACATTTGAAATAGAAGAGGAAGTAGTAAATGGATCAGCAGAGGAAAACATGAAATGGTAAGTCTACTTTGACTAATTATTTAAAAACAAAATGTTATTCAGGATATACAACTTTTAGTACCAAATTGACTTCCTAAATAGTTTTCGGGAACAGATTTGCAACTTCAGCAACTTATTTTATCTTTTCCTTTTCCAATAATACATTAGCATTTGCAGTTCATACAATAGATATAAATTAAATAAGTCCACCCGCTTTCTGACCCACAATCCTCCCAAACCCATCACACTTAATTCATCATAGAAGAAGAAACACATTTGTACTTGAAAGGCAGGGAACTAATAAAGAGTGAGAGGGTATTAAAACGTTTGGCACATGAACACACAAAAGAATAAAGAATAAAATTAAAAATTAAAATGTTAAATTCAGTTAAATCAAAAAAATATATAGAGAATAGATACAAATAAATACAACACTAAGATAATTAACATGTACAAATAAGACTATGTTTTAATTATTGCCGCCTATTGCAGCCAGTTTCCCTCCAAATTGTGATGTATCACACAATGGAAAATGACACAGAGAATAAAGTCAGATAATAATAATAATAATAAACTTTATTTGTATAGCACCTTTCATGCACAAGGCAGCCCAAAGTGCTTTACAGAAAATAATACAACAATATTAAAATAATATTAAAATAAACACAGAACAAGATAAAACATCAACAGTGATCCTAATGAAATTCCCTTGAATTAAGGCTGACAAGAAAGTAAAATAGGATAAAATAAAAAATAAAAGCAAAACAGAAAGAAATACAGTAAAACATGGACAATGATGAGAATTGAAAGTTAACCCAATTAAAAACCATATTAAAAAGTTGGGTTTTAGTTCAACTCCATAGCTGAGAAATTAACACTTAATTGTTTACACTAAGAAGAATAAAACTCATAAGAAACAAAAAAGAAAACTCACCCAGCTGTTTGAGTAAAATGTTGTTCTGTTTCAGGGGAAAGGCGTGATGTGAGAGGTTCTGCAGAAACACCAGGAATAAACCCAAAAGGAAAGTCTCTGTCAGCCAACAAACGGGCGCCAATCCACCTTCAAATTCATGCTGACACAGGCCCAATCCCAAACCACGCCCTACACCCTACCCCTACACACTACCCCTCCGTTTGCGCGTTCGCGCGGAGGGTCCGTTGTTCCAAACCAACGAGTGTGGAGAGGTGTGGAGGGGGAATGGGCTATCAAGCCCTCAAACAGCGAGTCTGCAGCGGCGCTGACTTGAGACTGGTCTCTACCTGACCGGAGTCACGCTGTGTGTGTCCGTCAGGAAACACGTTGTTTACAAGTAGTTCCAGCAAACATCCATTGATAAACTGCGATGTTAACAACCTCATGATAACCTCATATTTTTTTAACTTAGGATCATATACCTGTGTTTAGTCTAGAAAAAGGTAAATGTGTGCATTTTATTATAAAGTTGTGTATATTTACAGACTTTTGCAAAAACTAAGAAGCTTATAAACATCAGGTTTAAAACTAAAAGAGCTTTACAAAAAAGTAACACAATTAAAGATGTTTGGAGTTTTATTTTAGTTCTTAATTTACATTTTTTGTCTAAGAGATGCTGATTTGAAACCGTTGTTACATACAGTTACGGCATTTCCTGTTTCTGCTGGAGAGAGGGGAGTTTGTCCCAAAGCTTGCCGCTGTGTTTACTCCCTCCATCTGACAGGAGGGAGCCTCGTTGAGCTGCGAGTGTGGCTACAGACGGAGTTCACTCCGCCACGGAGGGGTAGGGTCGAGGGAGTGGTTTGGGATTGGGCCCAAGTGTAACCCGCAGGAAGTGCTCCGGACTCTGATGAAAATATTCGTAGTGGCCAAACGGCGGTACTACAATTTCCGTATCAGTCCGTGACCAGAAATACTTTTTCCCATTGACTAACATTGGGAAAGAGACGTCTGTAAATCAGCGGATAGTTTTTTTTAATCCAAATAAACTACCCAGTATTAACTATTGTATAGCCCTTATTAGAATCATTAGGTCCTTAAAGTTACAAAATGCCCCGAAAGCTGAATCCAGATTTATTTTCTGCCTGTAGCACCATCCTTGATGAGGACCAGGAAAGGAGTGAGCAGAGGGTAGAGTTGTCCATTCTTGTTCTGTGACTATCTTCCTCACCATGCTGAACACCCTCTCAGACTTTCAGTTGCGCGCGCTACTAAAGAGATGCGCTACCATGGAAACCAAACAATGGTGTAGCTGTATTAAAGTCCTCAGTGGAAATCGGGAGAAATGCGGGAGAAATATGACCCCGTGAGGAAACCGGGAGAGTGCAGTGAAATCGGGAGTCTCCCGCGAAAATCGGGAGGGTTGGCAAGTATGGTGTGTGTGTGTGTGTGTGTGTGTGTGTGTGTGTGTGTGTGTGTGTGTGTGTGTGTGTGTGTGTGTGTGTGTGTGTGTGTGTGTGTGTGTGTGTGTGTGTGTGTGTGTGTGTGTGTGTGTGTGTGTGTGTGTGTGTGTGTGTGTGTGTGTGTGTGTGGCACGAGCCATTTTGTGTGAGAGGGCGAGCGAGCGTGAGAGATGGGAGAGTGTGTGGGAGAGAACACACTACAGGAGAGGGAACACCCCAAAAAGCAGAAAAAGGCTGTGAATGCAGGTTTTGTAGTGCAGTATTTTTACAGTGTGCTTATCTATACGGTGCTGGTTTACAGTTTAAATTTTTTTTTTAGACACCTCATTCTCATTGTTAACGTCATAATGTCACGTGTGGACATATAACGGCAGCTATCAAAAAAGGTGGGTAAAGTGGCGGGAGAACAAACGAACACACAGTATAATTCCATGATCTTACGGGAAGTTAAAACAAAACTTATTTTGAGATTTCACAATAATAATGGATGATTCACCCTATGATTCATAGTAAAAATGTGGGGGAAAAGTTGCGGGAGTTTACACACACACACACATACACACAAACAAAGGCAGTTTATTCTGGAATAGCCTCCCAACTGAGATACGGGATTGTCCCACTCTCAATAGTTTTAAAGGTCACTTCAAAGAATGGTTGAGAAACAAACAGACGTGCAATCACAGCTAAATGCACTTTAACACAGGGGTATCTCCTCTTGCACTCTATATGTCTTTGCTGGCTATATTGTACTGCCATGTGGTAAATACTTGTGTATGCTGCTCTTGCCCTTTTTTCACATCATGTATTTATTTTTGCTATGTTTATAAATGTCATGAGGGCCTAGGCCCCTTGTCATGTCTGCCGATATCTGTTTTTCTTATGTCTGTTTGTTTTAATCTGTGTCTATGTTGTTGTCAGTGACGTATTGTCTTATCTTTTTAAATGGCACATTTACACTTGTTGAATGTGTTTTAAGTGTTCATTAATGTGCATTGCCCCTGTTCAAATAAACGATTAAATCAAACACACACACACACACACACACACACACACACACACACACACACACATACACACACACACACACACACACACACACACACACACACACACACACACACACACACACACACACACATATTAGACACATTAGATATTTCCAACTGCAGGAAGACAGGAAGTTCCTCTGGATGTATGAAACAATGGAAGTGACCTTGTTCTACTGCTTGAACATCAGATTAATAAAAACAACCCAAATCTGAATAATTCTCTTCAGTAATATGTACTGTTTCTGTTGTTCATGTTTTTATGTCTTCATGTGGAACCTACTGCTGCAGGTCTCCCTTGAAAAAGAGATCAATGATCTCAATGGGATTTCACCTGGATAAATAAAGGTTTTGAATTGAATTGAATTGTACTGTTTTCTTACTGCTTGCTTGTATAATACTTTTATTATTATCGTGGACAGATTTCTGGTAGATAATGTCAATGTCTACATGTTATATGTTTGAAAGGTAAAATAATTCAAACTGAATTGATCCCATGAGAATCATTTAGATTAAAAGCAGCACAGAAAGTAAAGTAATAATGATAATGTGGAGCTATAGTATTCATTAAGGGTACAATCAGTGCTGGCTTCAATATATCTATAACTATTAAAAGTTACACCTTTCTATAATGCAGAAACACAAGGCATTTAATGTGTATTATTATATATATTATATAGTTGGATTATTATTTTCGGAATGTGAAAGCAGCATTTTACTGTAGATTTTGATGCAGTGCTAGTTTCAAATATATGTTATACTGCTGCAGGATTTAACATCTAAGAAATCATGATGTTTTTGTAGTATTTACCAAATATATTAAATGTTCTTTTTAAAAATACCAAATACTTTATTGAACTGCTTGTAGTTTCTGATATACAGCCATTTTAAAATCATACTACATTTACACATATTGCATAACATACTGTAAAGGTAGTCTTTGGGGACAAACAGTTTTTTCCAACAAAAATATAAATGTGTACATATATATAAATAAAAATGATTAAAAAAAAACACTTTCTAGCCAATCAGTTAGACCTATTTCATTTGGTTTTGATTTTAAACACTCAATACACCTGGGCGTCTCTCAATGAAATCAACAGTAAAAGCTGGACTGTGGGGTGGTGGTTGTGCACTGTTGCATCAAGGAGCCGAGGAGATGAGGATCGAGTCCTTCTTCCTCATGGAGAGATACTGTCCATCGGCATTAAAGTCTCCCAAAATCATAATGTTCTGCAGAAGAAAGAACAACACAAGCAAATTCAGAATGGAAAAAGCACATTATGTTTATTTATTTTTACTTTATTCATACTGTAGGTATTCAAAGCTTAAACAAAGTTTGCTTACATGAGAAACATAATTAAACAAAACTATTAAATCTCTCAAAAACCCATTACTTAATATCGTGATAAACAAAAAATGGTTAATGTTAAATGTAAAGATTTTCACACATTGTTTTTCTCTCAAACCCATCAATAATATTTTAAACACTTACATCATTCTGCCATCTTTCCCTCACATCTTTAACCACTTCATGCAGAGCGTTCAGCTCCGCCTCTGCGTCACTTGGTTTGGTGTGGACCGGGATCAACACCAGATTCTGCACAACTGGAGGCAAACACACACACACACACACACACACACACACACACACACACACACACATACATTTTTGCCTAACCTTTAACCCTTATTTCAACCAAATGTTTACTAAAGAAGTGTTTTAACATTCAAACTATCAAAATAGAGAACACGCCAAAATGTCCTCATAATCCATAAAGATCTTCACAACTTCTAAAATGCCAAGTGGTCCTCACAATGATAGCCGTGCAAGACATATGCACACACACATAAACACTCACCTGTGAGGACCTACATAAACAAAACAATTTTGCCTAACCTTCAACCCCTATTTTAACTAAAGAAGTGATTTAACATTCAAACAGTCCATTGAAGGTCTGTACCAAAATAGAGAACAGGCCAAAATGTCCTCATAATCCATAAAGGTCCACAACACAAAACCCAAATTGATCCTCACAATGATAGTCTAAAAAACACAAACACACACACACAAATACCTGTGTTTGGACATTTGAGAAGGACAGCGAAAGGCTCTCTGGCGAGCTCGTCAACATCTTCTTCATCCACATCTTCATCATCTTCATCATCTTCATCATATTCATTATCTTCATCATCTTCATCATAATCATTATCTTCATTCTTTCCTCTGTATTGGTAGGAGTTTTCTATCTTCACTTCTTTCTTTCTAAAACACAAAGCCACAAACATGTACTGTATTATAAAGCTTATAAACACACATGTAATGTTTTGTTTGTTTATTAGTATTTTATATTACATTACATTACATGTCATTTGTTAGACACTTTCAGTGGCGGCTGTTGGCCTTTTTGTTTGGTGGGGCTCTTGACATATAGAATCAAACGTACCCGGGGGGTCGGGGGGATTTCCCCCCGGCAATTTTTTTCGAGAAATGACCCCTTAAATTATGACTTCTGGTGATGTTAGAGGGGGGGGGAAAGGAGAAATCGAGGCTTACAAATATGAGAAGACTGATCAATACCTCCATAATCTTCAGTGTGGAAAATATTATTTATCAACCTGAACATCTACTACTGTACCAGGAATTTGTGTTCTCAGAACTGGTCTGTTTTTTTCTTTCTTAAAACTGTTCATGTTTTATGAACCAACACCTCCACCAAGTGGCTTTACAGTGAACTGCATGTGGGATATAAAAACTGAAGATAATGTGTTTCTGGTCATTAATAGCATCTTTTCAGTAGCATTAATTATAAATATTTAAGTGGTTCAATACAAGTCACTGCAGCATTTCAAACTGAACTGTGAATAAATGCAATTTAAAAAAAAGAACCACAGCACAAAACGTCATACATTGTGTTTTTTCTTTGTTTCTCTGAGGATTATTTACAAACAGGCTTATTTACATATAGCAATAACTCAGAAATGAAACAGTTACATCGTCTAACACGAACAACCAGTTAGCATAATGATAATATATGTGTTATGTACAATGTAACTGGCAAGGCTAGAGCAAGAAAGAACATAAAGTTTGCATCCAGCATCTACCTATTTGCATCCAGCTAGCCAAGCCTTTTTGGTGTACCAGCTACGTGCGAAGCCTCGTGTATAAGTTTAGTCTTTTTCACGAGCTTGCTGCGATATATTCAAATCGGGTTGGTCCGGTCCAAGGTCTTTAAGCAACAATTTATCTGCCAAACTTCTCCTTTCGAAAGGATTGGAGATTAGTTCTTGAACGGAATTAGGCGGGGACCGAGGTCCGGAGACTCCACCTGCACACGAAGCCATCCTCATCAACTACTGCGTCACCCGGATACGAGTCACTGTCCAAACTACTCACAGACTGCACCGGGCACTGACATTGGCACCCGGTGACCATCAGATTTGACGACGCTGATTGGCTGAAATTATGTTTCGGCGGCATAGTTTACAGATAGCAACAGTCAGCTGCTAGTGGCTGCTGCTGCACTGGTTGAGGGCTCCTCTCTTAGCGCCCAGACGAGAGAAGGTAATGATACACGGGCAAGGCCAGGCAGGAAACATGTGACTTATCAGTAACTTTAGACATCGTAACACAATTTTAAACGAGATTTTATTGTAGATTATACATTTTACTGATACCAATTATATAATATTTACCTTGTTCATTAAAAATAAAAATGAAAAATAAATATATTTTTTTAAATATATTTTTTATTTTAATTTTAATTTTAATTTTTAATATGGGAAGAGGTGGGGCGGCGCCCCTAGCGCCCCTATGGGCCGGCCGCCACTAGACACTTTTATCCAAAGCGACTTACATACATTCAGTACTGTGGACAATCCCCACAGGAGCAATTTGGGGTGAAGTGTCTTGCCCAGGGACACAACGACATGCTGACTGCAGTGGCTGAAACTTGCTATCCCCTGATTTGAAGTCCATCACAACATCCACTGAGCCACAGCCTCCGTATTTGTGTTAGATAGTGAGATATCTCACTGGAAGTTTTTCAGTAAAGCCTTATAGGAAATGTATGTAGAGTTTGGCCCAACGACACAATGTGTTGATTTGTAAAGCCTATGATGTTCTGGGTCTTAGCTACCGAACCATAGACAACATTTTTATTGTAAGACTTAAAAGATTGAAGTCAAGCGTCTCAAAGAACAGTAATGTAATGTGTCAAAGATTACTGGTTCAAAAACAAACATTACTGTTTTTTTGTCTTTGATATTCCCCACAGTTTTTCATTAATAATTGTTGGGGAAATATTTTCCAAGGCCCATAACTTTGACCCAGTTTATCAGTTTATACTGTCCTGACTGAGCACAGGCACCTGCAACCTTGGCTGCTGTGCCCTCAGTGTTTTGTCTCCCTGTTCCTGCCTGTTGGCGTCAGCTGATAGAGGTGTTATGATTCTATCTTGTTATGCACAATGTTGATTATTCTCTCAGAACTAGCTAAATACATGGGTCTGGGGTAGAGTTCTTTAGAATTGATTGTGGCATCTCAACCGTGTGGTCAGATCGTGGCCCTTGACATGTCTTGTGAATTCTCCGGCCGAAGCTCCAAATAAACCGTCAGTGTTTGCCATCACAGCTCCAGCTCTCCTCGTGTCTCTCTGAGTCCTGTTTCCAATTGCTTCAGAAGTTTCCCCCACAATAATTATCCAATTGAATGTGGCTGTTACCAATTTAAGACATATTTTAATATGTGAGACATAACGTATAGCTCAATTGGTAGATTGATGTGTACTGAGGCTTGGTCTGAATCCAGTTTGAAGACCATTTGCCGTGTGTTATCACTCCCCATTTCAAGTCTGTCTCTACAATAAAGGCACTGGTTGCCCAAAAAGGTAACCACACACAGGATTGTCTGCACTTGTGTTTCTGACCTGTAGAAGTAGACAAACTTCTCCTTGTAATCCGTCCGTCCCAGAGGTTCACTGCACAGCATGCCGTACCGTTTACTTCTGTTATCTCTGCCAGAAAACAGAAACAACTGGAACTGAATATCTCTCACAATCATCAATCATTTGTTTGTTTAATTTGAGATGTCCCATAAGATTTGATTACCGATACTTGTTTTTAAGACACTAAATACACATTTTGAACCTGACAGAATATGGCCCCTTTAAATGAATGTGCATGCTTCTATGTATGGAGAACTCACCCATAGTTATTAAGGTGTTTGAGGAGCAGTTTCATGGCCTTACCACTCTCATCCATCACCTCCAGCAGCACCACCACGCTGTACTCAGACACAATCTGCAAAACACAACCACAGAGAAAAGAAAGCATATAGCTAAATCCACTTTTTTAAATTTATTTATTTTTTAGCCCTAACCCTGCACTCTTTAGACATTTAGAGCTAACCTTTTTTCTATTTTTTTTTTCTAAGCGGGGTACAAATTACAACTAGAGAATGCAATTCCTGAAGAAATTGCTAGTGGGAATGCTTTATGCTGAAAAGCTGACGCTAAACTGCTATGCTGAAATGTAATGTGTAAGAAGAAAGTGAAGAATTTAGATTGAAATGATACATGAACACTGGGGGCTTGAATGTGTGATGAGAGAAGAAAAGAAAGTAAAAAGGCTTGGAAAAGCAGCAGAATATTTGAACTGCAAACTTTTTAACTAACTTGATGGCGAATGATCTGTCGCCATGCCAAAGGCATTTGATGACATCCCTTAATACGCTTAGATGCGTCGATGGCTGCATCTTCCGGGTGCGCGTAACCGGATGCAGTGAACATCCGGTTACGCGCACCCGGAAGATTCGGATGCAAGTTTTCAGCGCTTGTCCGTGCATCCATATGCTCGTTACTTTAAAACGTTTTGATGTGATTTAGGTGCCTTTTTCTGTACAGTAGTATTTGCCACGACGTTGTCTTTAGACTTTCTCGACGATGTTCGTCGCATGAATAAGCGGCAGCATTAGGGCAATATCTGTGAATTACTCTCACACCCTACACACTACTGAAACCACAATCAGGTCATCTACGATCTACGGAGGCCTGCTCCCACCTGTAGAGTGGCTCCACGCTGCGGGCTAGGGGCCTGCTTTCACCGGGCGTGTGCTGCCTGCGGAGGAGGATCTGCCGCGGCTGGGGCCTGCTCTCCACCTGTCCTGGTTCTGCTGTTACGGAGGCCTGCTCCCACCTGTCGTGTGTTCCAGTGTCGTGTGCTGCTTGCTGAGGAGACCTCTTACCCCGGGGATACCACGGAGAGACCGGTGCGCTTCCTCGCTGCTGCTTTCGCCTGTCCTTTGCTGCTGTGAGGAGGAGGATTTTTGCCCCGGGAACATCGCGGATATTGTGTGCTGGTCTGGGAGGATGGCCCATATCGTGATTCTGCTGTGCCTGTTAACTGTTCTGGACTATGAGAAGATCTCTAGTCATCCTGAGAAGCCTACTGGATTCAGGTCTGTTCTGCCACCCGCAGTAGGCATCCCCTGCAAAGGGTCGGATGTGTTACACAAACAGTTACCGGTCACCTTGTCGCAGACAATCTGCTCGACAAAATATGTTTGTCTTTTTTGTTTGCCTGCGATGATGGTACTTCAGGACTGCTTCTTAAGCTCAAATCACACTCTCGCAGACTTTTCCGGTGATTCTAAAGTAGATGACAATGTGTGTGTGTCGATTAAGAGGAAAAGATGCCTGTTTTTTTTGTTGTTATTACTGTCAGGAAATGTTCAACCTAACCCTGGTCCGCCCAGTAGTAGTAGTCAGATCGCTACTCCTGCTGATTTTAAAGCTAGGTCTGGGTTGGGTTTCATCCACTTGAATGTGCGCAGTCTGTTAGGTAAACTAGATTTTGTCCGCATTTGGGCAAGCTCGACTGACGCTGATGTCATTGTGTTATCAGAAACATGGCTAAATAAAACTATTTTGGCCTCTGACATATCCTTAAATGGCTATAATGTGTATCGTACCGACCGGCCTAATAAAGGTGGTGGAGTTGCCATTTATGTTAAAAATAAGTTCAGTGTAACCACATTGATCTCCAAATCTGTCAGTAAGCAATTCGAATTTTTAGCCTTAAATATAGAAGTGGCAAAGGGGCAACAAGTCATGGTGGTGGGGTGTTACAGACCCCCCTCAGCTGTCAAGGACTCCTTGTCTTCACTAGCAAAACTTATATCACAACTAGACTACAAGGAAATAGTGCTACTTGGAGATTTTAACTGGGACTGGTTAACTGCAGTATCAGAGGATTTTAAAAACCTTTGTATCTCTCTGAATGTTACTCAGATTGTTGACAGTCCTACTCGCCCTAACGTTAAGTCCCCTAATAAATCATCCCTAATTGATCTCATTCTAACTAATGTTCCCTATAAATACCCATCTGTGGGAGTATTTGCAAATGATGTGAGTGACCACTGTGTTGTAGCCACAATTAGGGACACTAAGGTCCAAAAGGCTAAACCCCGTATTATTATTAAGAGACACATAAAACATTTTGTGGAGCAGGGTTTTGTTCATGATCTGTTTGGGTTTGATTGGGGAAAAATCGATCTGTGTGCTGATGTTGAAACTGCATGGTCTTATTTTTATCTTGGTTTTATGGAAATTATAGATAGACATGCACCCCTACGTACTTTTAGAGTAAAGGGACGAGACAATCCTTGGTTTTCTGCTGAACTGTCCAGTCTCCTACATGAGAGAAACAAGGCCTGGGCAAAGGCTAGGAAATCAGGCTCAGAGGTTGAATGGCTGCGTTTTAGGCAACTAAGAAATAGCTTCACTTCACAGGTCAAAAGTGCTAAGTCGAAGTACTATTTGTCAGTTACTACAGAAAACCTAAATAATCCTAGGAAATTTTGGAAAGCCATAAAATCGCTATCCACCGGTGAGATCCGAAATGAGCTACCTCCGTGCATTACCACAGCATCTGGCTCTATATCGGACAGGGCTACTATGTTAAATTGTTTTAATGAGCATTTTGTGTCCTGCGGTTCTATGTTTGATTCTGTGACTAACTCTGCTTCTGTGAACACCACAGTCGGTGACTCTGAACAATGTGGTCTGGAAAACCCTTTCAGTTTTACTCCTTTTACTGTTGATGTTGTTCGTGAAGCTTTAACCAAGTTAGATCCTAAGAAACCGGCCGGCCCGGACAACGTGGAACCTTTCTTTTTAAAGATAGCTGCAGATTTTATTGCTCCACCTCTCACTACTCTTTTTAACCTCTCCCTCAGCACAAACACAATTCCAAAACTGTGGAAGTCAGCGTATGTCCTGCCTTTGCTGAAAGGAGGGGACGCAACTGTTTTAAATAATTATAGGCCCATTTCTAAATTGTCAGTTCTGGCTAAGGTTCTTGAACGCCTAGTGAGTGAACAGGTAAAGGTGTTTTTATGTACAAATGACATCCTGTCTAAACATCAGTCAGGCTTCAGAAAACAACATAGCACCATCACTGCCACAATGAAAGTGGTGAATGATGTGGCGAGTTTTTTAGATAATAAGCAGAGTTGTGCAGCTCTATTTATTGACCTTTCCAAAGCGTTTGATACCGTCGATCATCGCATCTTAAAGCAGAGGCTACTCAGTATTGGCTTATCCAGCCATGCAGTGGGGTGGTTTGTGAACTACCTCTCTGAAAGGTCCCAATGTGTTCATTTTGATGGGCTGTCTTCTGAGTGGTTAAACATTACTAATGGTGTTCCTCAAGGTTCTGTTTTAGGTCCACTTTTATTCTCCATCTACATCAATAGTTTAGGTGAAAATGTCGATGGAGCAACCTTACATTTTTATGCGGACGATACCGTTATGTACTGTGCACGTCCCTCCATTAAGGAGGCTGTTGTTGAATTGCAAACTGCTTTTAACATTATTCAGACTCAGCTCTCTGAACTAAAGCTTCTTTTAAATGTGGATAAAACCAAGGTAATGCTCTTTTCAAAAGCCAAAAAGACACCAGAGCCTGTTTTAGATATTTTAACTACGCAAGGAATAAAACTTGAAGTGGTTGCCTGTTACAAATACCTTGGTATCTGGCTTGATGATTGTCTCACTTTTAAACGTCATGTCAATATCCTGCTTAAAAAACTGAGGGTTAGACTAGGTTTCTTCTACAGGAACAAGTCCTGTTTCTCGCTCGAGGCCAGAAAAAGGCTAGTCACTGTGACCTTTTTACCTCTGCTGGACTATGGTGATCTGATTTATATGAATGCACCTGCCAATTGCCTGGTCAAGTTAGATGCTGCGTATCACAGTGCACTGAGATTTGTGACAAACTGTAAAGCATTAACTCATCACTGTACCCTGTATGCAAGGGCTGGTCTGCCTTCACTAACTGTACGGAGGCTCAGTCACTGGTACATTTTTATATATAAAGCCATGTTAGGGAAACTTCCATCCTACATCTGCTCCCTGATCTCTCGGCAAATTGTAAGTGGCTACTGCCTGAGATCGCATGCTGTGGTTTTATTAAATGTGCCAACTGCTAGGACTGTCTTAGGGAAAATAGCATTTAGATGCGCAGCTCCACTGTCCTGGAATAGTCTGCAATTAAAATGGAAACTGAGCAATCTGTTGCCACTAAATGTTTTTAAAGCTCGGTTAGATGCTACTCAATCGGAAGCTGTTGGTACCTGTGCATGTGGATAGTATGTAATTTGTAATCCCTGTAATGCTACTGTTTGATGTCCTTTTGTTGTTCTGTTTATGTTTTTAATGTTTCATGTGGAACCTACTTGAGCAGGTCTCCCTTGAAAAAGAGGTCAATGATCTCAATGGGATATAACCTGAATAAATAAAGGTTTGAAATGAAATGAAATGAAATCGTTACCAAACCTGTGAAGTTTTGGGCTGTTTGGAGTATTTTCACTGAAGTTATGAGAAAACCTTGTTTCATGGCGAGCATTATGTTGCCATGGCAATGGCATTTGAATAAATCTCAAAACTGTCCTGTAGCTGTCTTCACGGCTGGACTGTTGGCACACATGTTAAGTTTTAGCACTTTTTGACAATTTTCATAAGAGTTATAGCAATATCGTGTTTTATTGCAAGGGATGCATTGCTATGGCAACAGCTTTTGAGGAAAACTCACTAATGGCACATAGACATGTTAAGGACTGGACCATTAACTCTCATCTGAAGTCTGGTGGTGTTTGGACCATTTGCATAGGTATCATGACAACATCGTGTTTTATGGCGAGGGATGCATTTCCATGGAAACAGCCTATGGTGAGATCTCAGATTTGGCGTAGAGCTGTTGAGGCATGGACCGGTGATATACAAGTGAAGATTCGGGGACGATTGGACCGTGTCCATTGGAGTTACAGCGACATCGTGTTTCATGGCGAGTGGTCTGTTGCCATGGCAACGGCATTTGATGACACCCCATAATACGCTTAGATGCGTTGATGGCTGCATCGTTACCAAACCTGTCAATGTGACATCATCGTGTTCCATGACACAGGTGTTTATATTTGAGCTAGCGACGACAGCTGTGTGTCACCAATAATGTATAAAAGAGGTGGAACATGTTGAAGTCAGTATGAAGTCTCCATCAGACAGAAAAGAATAGGCTCAGACAGTCTGTTAAACTCCAGTGACGTCGTTAGCTCAAACATGAACACCTGTGTGTTATGACATCATCGTGTTCCATGACACAGGTGTTTATATTTGAGCTAACGAGGTGTGCAGAGATAAAAGGTTTCCATTGTTCTGAATGAGAGATAAACCTCTTACATGTAAACGTTTTGTCGAAGAACCGTAACAGATATCTGTGAAATTTCAAAACGTGAAGCATGTCAAGGAAGTTGAGTATCTGAAGTGTAATTTTTGTGTACTTTCGGGTTAATAATGTGGCCTTTTTGGCAGTTTAACTAAAGGTGTGTGGCTGCTGCTGTGAGGAAATATCAGCCTGAAATTACAATGGGTTTTAATGGAGACATGTTGAAAGTTTTTGTCACTTCATTTCCTCAAGAGGCATTTTGTTTAATTATTTTGCTTAAAGGAAACCTATCATGTTATATTTAAATGATATATTGTGATATATATGATGTATTGTAGGGCCATACCTATATAAGGTATATTTATACGTTTCTTTTTTCAAAATACCAAACAGATCATGCATTTTAGCCATGCCTCATTTCGCTCTATGTGCTGTTTGCTGTCTACGGGTCTGATTTTGCTGACCACGCCCCCCTGCAGGAGAGGGGAGCAGTTGGAGGGGAGACGTGCTCTGATCAGCTGCTGGGCTGTCAGAAGAGGGGGAGAAAAAGAGATCTCCGTGTTTTATTATATAGAGTCGTTATTCATTTGTTTTAAAGCTCAATAAATAACAAAGAAGACCTTTGACCGGCACTTTTCTAATTTTGTCCGGAAGATTTCAACTTTAACGGACATCTTGACCGGCGAAAAACAAACTGAAACTGAAACTCTGCCGCACGGTCCCCTCGTTCCTTGGAAGAGGCAGAGAGGTGGTGTTTGTCATCTGCTGGTGGACTAACCGGAGAGAATTACAGTGCTTGCCTCGACGGGAAGGGATTGCATTGCAGCGGGGAGGGAAGAAAGCGACAGCGGAGACTAAACAGAAGGGTAACCATGGTAACCAAGTCTTCTTCACTGCTTTTGTGGCAGACTACAGCGCCACTTACAGGCCTGGCATATGTACTACAGCATCTCCAGCGCTTTCGAACGGCAATGGCCGTGGCTGTCTCCTCCTGATTGGTGGAGTTGGCCCAATAGCCGTAGCGCCACCGTCCTGACTTCAGGACAGTGTTCAAATCTGGATCAGTTTTTATCAGATCCGTTGCAGCCCCTTTTTTAGAGATTTGGGTATGGAGGAAAATAGAGAGGGTTGTGTTTTCTGACACTTGGTGAATTCCCTGGAACACCGGGGACACATATTCATGTATAAAAGACGTACAAAAGTGTATTTAGCATGATAGGTCCCCTTTAAGGTGTCCAAAAATGACAATAAAATAGCAGTATGCAACGTGTGTGAAGCAGAAATCCTGCAGCTCCACCCGCTGTGACCAACCCGGTATCACGGCAAGACGTGAACATGTGACGATCTACCATGCTGGGAGACGTGAATATGTCACAGTTTCGTCCCTTCAAATGTGACAGTTACACGGTATTGTTAACATGGCCCAACCAGTGGAGAAATACCCGGAAGTGCCAAGCAAATGGTCTACCGCGCCTATTGGTCGGTTTTTATTGTCAAAATGAGATGTTTTTAATTTATTTTTTAATCGTCACACTTGATTTCGCCGATTTTCTTGTTGCCCTAGCTGGTCGTCACCTCTTTTAGCCGAAACAAAGGCTACATTAATGTATTAAATCGATGTTAATCCATGTATGTGGATCATAGACTGGTGTGGATGTGGAATTAACGGACGTGACGTTGTGTGATTGCGTTGCCAGGCAACGCAATTTACAAACTCTTCAACTACAACCCTAATTATATTTAAAAACATTTTAGAATGCCTCACGAAATACTTTAATGTAAATTAAAATGTAAATGTGAAGGGATGTGTGTAATGTGATGATTGACATTATTCACCCACGGATCTATGGGTTGGGGGTATTGTTCCGCACGGACATTTTAGTTAACCGGACTTACTGTTGATGTGAAATCCGAAAATAAATACGTTATACACCATAACGGTGCACAGCTGATATAAAAGGACTTGTCGTTTTTAAAGATATTACTGATTTTCTTTGAATATAAGAATGTAAATACTGAGTTGAGAGAATAGTCAGGGGATTTGGGTGATGGGAGACACATCTATGGATTCAGAATTCCAATAGCTTACTGTTAAATGACGGATATACCTTTCTGTCTGTGATGTTTTACAAATCAGATATTATAAGTAAGACATGTGAAATAATATAGCAATATCCTGTACAATTATGTGAAAACATGAATAAAACTACACATCTTCAGATGTTATACATACACAAGTGTCCTACACATAGACTGTATATATAAATGGATGTAGGGTCCGTGACGTCACCCATAGGATTCTGCAGAGTTGCCGAGAAGCCCTTAGTAGGCGGAGTCGGCCACTAACGGCTCGACAGTGACGTCTGAGTCTAACTCCCGCCTGCTCCAGCCTGCTCCAAATAAGGGCAAAGAGGCGGAGCCGAGGCGGGACCTTCTGCCTCCAGCTGGGAAGTAACAGAGCTAGCTCAAGCTAAGAAGCTAAGCTAACATGCTTCCCCATCTGCACACTGCCGTCACATTTTACGTTTCTAAGGTAAGCGGACATGAAACTATTCAGCAAAACTATAAATAATAATCTAAGTTATTGAGTTTTTAGCATAATACTTCAGAATCTTAAAATCCCTTAACGTTTGTATGCAATGTGCTAAATGCAACACTGGAATCAAGCAAATATTAATATGTTTGCATGACATTAGTTATTTATATTTTGCTATCACTTAATTATACGTTTAATACATTTAAGTCAAGCTAAGGTACAGTACATGTGATGGTAGCTAGTTAGTGCTCTTACCTGTGAGGCCTCCTCCAAACAGCATTATAACCAGACTGTATCATTAAAACTATAAGTACCAGTTCTAGATCCTTGACTTTAGACAAACAATTCAAAAGACAAAATGTATTTAAAGACCAATCTTTATTTGAAGGTGCCTCTTAACCTGAGATATTAGTTATACAGTAATAGTATTGACAATCTAAAAAAACTGAGCAACTCAACAGTCAACTTTATATTTCTTATTGTCTAAAGCATTTATTATTTTCATTTTTCCCCACTCATATTCAGTGTGGACGGATTGAGACAGCGTGGTGTCCAGAGAGCTGCAGAGACTTCAGGGAGAAACCTCCGTGTGATGGACGTCCAGTCTGTTGGTTTGGAGAGGACTGAGGGTCTTTCCTCTGCGAGGAGGACCAGGCCTGATGGAGGAGCCCATGCATAGCTGATACCAACTGCACAGGCCTTGTCTGTCACTTTATTTGACTAAATGTGTTTACTTATACATTTAATAGGTTTACACCTTCTGTCCATATGTGCTTTTTTATTTAAAACATGTTTGATTAACTTTTGGTTCAGATTTCAATAAATTGAATTTGTATTTGCACTCCTTTTGTCCATTATTCTTACTGAAAATGTTAGATTACACATTCACATCTGACTGAAGATTGGCCCCATTTATTTGTGACGTTGCAAACTCTGCGGTACAAGGTACATGTTGTGAAGCTCATAAAGTGAGGCAAATAGAATTAATCAGCTGATGGAGTGTAGATGTGGAAATAGGTGCATTCGATCAGCTGACTTCACAATAAAAGTAGTTTCTTAGTGAATGTCCTGTACTGGTCTTAACATCTCATAACATCAGCTTTTAATTTTCCTCTTGGATGTTCTTCTTGACCCTCAGAGAAGGAGAAAATGTTGAGTCGTGTCTTTCAGGCATGTCCTTTCCTAACAAAGATTACATGAAACATAAAACATATTATTGCAGAACAAGTGTGTTATTTATGAAAGAGGTGTGCTTGTGTTTTTAGGGGCTGTAGATATAATTATTTTGTAATTGTAATGTTTTATTTTATTTCAACAGTGAGCTACAAAGACAATCAGATTATGAATGAACAGTATGACATTCATCAACATTGAAATATATTTTATTATCAAAATAATATTTAACTGTTATCAAAACTTAGTGCAACTGTAGAAGCTTGCTCTGTTGTCTCACTAAAATCATAACTTTTACCACGTTTTTTACAGACAATATTGAGAGATAAATAGCAGTTGTCACTAATAGCTTTGCCTTCAATACCTTAAATTAGAAAGCTGGCAAAGTAATATTGCTTGCTAACATGTAACCCTTTGCATGGAAAAAACCCTCAACTTCACTGATGTGTAGGTGATCTAGTATTTAGTATTGTTTAATGGAATGTATATCAGTGTATTAAAGTCAATACTTCATTTATTTAAACCAATATCTTTCTTGATTCTTTGTACAGTATGAAAAAAGAGTATTTGTACCTGTGCTGAAGTTCACTGCTGTGAGGAGTCCAGTTCTGTCTCTCACTCTCTGGTCCATCCTGTCTGCATCACCTGGAAACTTTAAACAAACAGATATATATGTAAAGAACCATGTGTACAAACAATATAACTTATTCTCTTCTGTTGAACATGTTGGATTGTGTATTGTCCGAGTCAGGGTCCTTTTTATTTTACTGTAACTTTGGAAGTTGTGTTACCAATGCTGTTGTGTTACTGTTTATTTGATACCAATTTGGTAATGCAATTAATAAAAACAACAACGTTTGGGTTCGTTCTTCAGATGACTGTGACGTTAACGTGTAAGCTCAATAATGAACTCCAGCTCAACCAACCATATTGTAATATCTAAGTAATCATCTTGAAATATGACATTAATAATTGTAATATACACACATCTTATTGTGAGGTTGATTTCACATACACTACTTCGACGTTAGCTTGTCTACATACTTGAGCATAGCCAATTTAAATTAACCTTAGCGATGCATACAGTTCCTACCTACATAATAAAATATCTCTCTAAGTTACAAGGATGACCTTATTTTATCAACCTCAAACAGAAGCCTTTTGTTCTACAGTACTATCTCACTTAACGCTTAACACTTGTCTATTTCATTTTAACCTTTATATATACAGTCTATGGTTTTAAGTTAACTTGGAGGATACGATTAGCATCGTTAGCACCGATGTAGCTACCACTCGCTTACACGCTAACCCAAGCCTTAACATTTATTACGTAGCTGATTAAAATCATAAACACATAAATAAAGTACTCGAATTTCACTTACCGCAAAACGGCATTCATGCACCGTCTGTTTTAACCGCAGAGCGAGTCACAATAGTCCGATATATAAGCATGAAGAACAAACAAACACGGCCGGGGTCAAGTTGTGTTCCCTGGATGAACTGACCAGGCAGAGTCCCTGTAGCTTCACGGACGGAGCAGCTAGCAGAGAGACAAGAAGCTAACAGCAGCAGTCACTTGACAGAGCTGTCACTCAATGTGACCACGCCCTAATTTATGCAAAAACTTTAAGACCTAATATAAATAAAAGGGTCGTGTTAGAAAACAATTCACTCACAGATTCATAATCATGAAGGTGGAATCTAACTATATTCATAATAATATTTATTGGATCCATAGGTAGAAACATGTTTTTTTAGGCTGTGAAATTGGGCATTTTAACATTGGGGTCTATGGAAATTGCTCCTTTCTGCAGTCAGCGCCTATCGGCCAATATATGAACTGCAGTTTGTGGCACTTCCGCATTGGCGTCCCGGCTCTTCCCCAGAGTTTGCCGCTTGGTCCTACACTAATAATACAAAGTTATTATGGCTGTGTGTACTAGTGATGGGAATTATGGCTCTTTGAAGGGAGCCGGATCTTATGGCTCCGTTCCTTTCAAAGAGCCGTTCAAAAGAGCCGTTCAAAAGAGCCGTTTTTTTAAGGTTACTAGGTTTATCTGCAAAATAATCACCAGGATAATGATTGCCAGACCTAATGTCAATAATCGGCATTGTAAACATGACACAAGGTGGCGCCATATCCATGTCATTCATGTCAGTGAATGTACTTTGAATTTACCCTCTGTATGTGTTAAGTAAATAAAGTTGCCTTGCCTTGAATGAAATTCATGCAACTCTTAATATTAGATACTGTGTTTTTAAGTGGCGATGGAGATTATTTGTTGACCCTGCTTTAAAGGATATTTTGCCTTTACAAATGGTGCGCTTTATCACTGCCTGGGTTTTGGTTGAAGTGCATCCAAATGCTGCTGCGTTTTCGCGTTTGGCTCATTTTCCATCCGAAAAACACGTCGTCTACCTGTCCTGTACCACTTGTTATGACTTCTCTCTCGCGCGTATTCCGTTAAGACCCACCCCATCTCACTCCTCGTGCTGAAACCTACCAATCAGAGTAGTGGCGGATCTTCACAGAATACGTTTGGGGAACAAAATCAAGCTTTTTAAAAGGCGAGTGGATTTTGGCAGGCAGTGAGTGCGGACCGTGCGGACCAACGATTGAACGATAACAAGAACGGCTCTCACCAAGTAGGACTCGGTTCCCCTCGTTCGTACCAAAGAGCCGTTCAAAAGAATCGGCTCGTTCGCGACCGACACATCACTAGTGTGTACCTTGTGTGCACCGCCTAGTGGTTAAAGCACGTTATTAGAAAATCTTGAAAGGGATATGCAAAATAGCCATTATATACAGTCTTTAATTAACTATTAGTAGAGAATAACGAGTAATGAATATACTTTATAGGGATCTGCAGATAAATGTTTAGTCTTCTCAAGCAGCAACTATCAAATATCTCTCCTGATTGTTGGCACTTGACAATCACCTTTCCCTGAATTTTACTCAGGTGTAACTAAAGCCTGATGTAAGGGTTGTTTATATTTCACATCATTAATCAGAATCTGCAAAGTAACTAAAATAAATGTAGTGGAGTAAAAATACTAGGTTAACCTCTGAATTGTAGTGGAGTAGAATTGCTGTTTTGTTTAGTAATGGCTATTGAATATGGAATAAAGGTTTTGACAAGACCTGGTGTAACAATAATCAAAAAGGACATTAAAAGAGCTCCAGATGTCAATGATCTAAAAAAAACAGCACACCTGAAATGTATATTTAAATACTTTATTAAGGGCAGTGAATTCGTTTTTTCTGTATGTTTTTCAAATCAGTGTTATACAGTAAGTGTCATCGACAGTGTTACATTGCTATTATTATCCTTAAAATATATATAAAACAAAACCACTTAGGATCTAGTGATGTGTCGGTCGCGAACGAGCCGGCTCAAAGAGCCGGCTCTTTTAAGTGAACGACGGGAGCCGGCTCGCGCCCGCGAACGAGCCGTTTTTTTTTGTTATTTTGTTGTTAAGTAATACAAGACAGAATGATATGATGATCTCCGCGCTACAGCTGCTCCGTGCATGCATGCAGTGACATGTAATATCCAAGGATTAGAGACTGTTGGATGCTGCTGTACTGAGCATTGCAATATATTTATTTTCACTATGTCATTTATTTATGATTATCCTTGGGCTCAGCAAAGATTTGATGTCAGCTGTTGCTGTCTTTTTTTCTATAGTTAATACTGAAATAGAGCCCTGCTGTTTAGTCAGGGCCTTTTCTTTAAATATAATTTTAAAATGTCGATACAGTAGCCCCTTTATTTAAATGTCTATGCTTAAGTTTTTATCTCAATCTCAATCTTTATTTATTTATATAGCACATTTAAAACAACCTTCAGTTGACCAAAGTGCTGTACAGGCAATACATATTAAATAACACAATGGGAGTACAATAATAAAACAATAATTAAAAACATGATAAAAAGCACAATAACTAGAAAAATATTTTAAAAAAACACATACAAATGTAAAAATGTAATGTTCAACTAGTATTAAAAGCCAGTGCAAAGAGGTGAGTTTTTAGCTGAGATTTAAAAAGTTCAATAGACTCAGCAGTCCGGATATATACTGGGAGGCTGTTCCACAGTCTAGGAGCTGCAACACTGAAAGCCCTGTCACCTCGGGTTTTTTATAGGTGTTGCTATCTGCTTTGTGTAGCGTGGTTCAAGCAAGTCAGTGCATTCATTGGGTGGTATCAGAGAGATACAAGGGTCTGTAAATGCAATGAAAACTGGCCACAGCAAATAATTGATATTAAACATGTAATTTTTACTTTTGAATACTTCAGTACAAAGGATGTATTGAATAATTTAAGTGATATGTGTACACATATAAATCATGAGTCAAAACAGGGCTACATTTGATTGAATTATAAAAGGTATAATATGTAGTAAACTGAAGAGCCGTTTGGGAGCCGAAAGAGCCGGCTCTTCTTGGTGAGCCGAGCCAAATGATCCGGCTCACCAAGAAGAGCCGGAATTCCCATCACTATTAGGATCTTTTTTTTTGGGTGGTTTACTAATGACAGTTAATTCTGTTTCTGCTATTGATGGTTTCATTTTTGTGAAAAATAATAAAATAATCAAATTCAATAACGTGCTTTAACCACTAGATGTGCCTTTCTATCAGCTGTGCACCGTTATGGTGTAAATACAGTCTATCTACCAATTGGATCAAATATAAAAGTCAGCCGAATTAGTATTGATACTGCAAGGAGACGTATTGTGTGAAAAGAAATATATAAGATATATTTATGATCCACGTCACGTTTTCAGTTTTGGCGGCAGTGCTTCCTGTTTGTCCAGAAGTCTTCTCATCAGGGCTCTATAAATACAGAACTACGGCAGATATGTCATATTTAATGCAGCCGAACCGTGTATTACAATGCCGTTATGTAATAACCTCCAAAGAGAAAAGCAAGCAAACTCGAAATAAAGTATTATTGTATTTTTAATTTTTTTTTCGGATTTCACATCAACAGTAAGTCCGGTTAACTAAAATGTCCGTGGGGAACAATACCCCCAACCCATAGATCCGTGGGTGAATAATGTCAATCATCACATTACACACATCCCTTCACATTTACATTTTAATTTACATTAAAGTATTTCGTGAGGCATTCTAAAATGTTTTTAAATATAATTAGGGTTGTAGTTGAAGAGTTTGTAAATTGCGTTGCCTGGCAACGCAATCACACAACGTCACGTCCGTTAATTCCACATCCACACCAGTCTATGATCCACACACATGGATTAACATCGATTTAATACATTAATGTAGCCTTTGTTTCTGCTAAAAGAGGTGTCGACCAGCTAGGGCAACAAGAAAATCGGCGAAATCAAGTGTGACGATTAAAAAATAAATTAAAAACATTTCATTTTGACAATAAAAACCGACCAATAGGCGCGGTAGACCATTTGCTTGGCACTTCCGGGTATTTCTCCACTGGTTGGGCCATGTTAACAATACCGTGTAACTGTCACGTTTGAAGGGACGAAACCGTGACATATTCACGTCTCCCAGCATGGTAGATCGTCACATGTTCACGTCTTGCCGTGATACCGGGTTGGCTGTGACGGACCGGTGAGCGTAGCAAAACACACAAGAGTTAGACCTAACACACTTAGCTATTTTATCTACCTCTGGAACTAGTTATACATATATTTATGCCTCACTGTCACTCATTACTGGATCAGTGAGCTGCATGAGATTCTGACAGGCTGTCAGGAGAGAGAGAGAGAGAGGGGGAGAGAGGAAAAGAGAGCGCTTCCGCTCATTTCTCCCGTGTTATTATCCAAAGTTAATGTAAACTTGAATAATGTACTTCATTTGAATGTAACAATTATGTTGGTTGTTGTTTGTGGAAGCGCCAGTGAATGAGCCCCATTAACTGAGTTTTAAACATCACTTTTCACGAGCGTTTTCGTCGAGCTCTTCCCCCCCGACAGAAAAGCAATGGGATTTCTCATGGATGTAATAGCTCGAAATAAGGTCTGTGGTAAACGAACCTGTTAGATAAATGCACGTTTCGTTCAGCCGGATAATATCAACATGTCTACCCTACTTTTATTATTTTCGAATCATAAATCGAATCGATAGATTTATGATCGATAGATTTATGATTAGCATAAGTTCGTTCATGATGGCTCATGTCAGTGATAGTGATGACATCGAGTCATTTTCAAGATTGAGTTACAATGATAAATTGGAGTGGCAAAGGATCAGCTGCATGACCCGCCATCAAGTACTTCATCCAAAAGGACAGGAGGATGGACTTTGTGTTTAAGTGATTTGATCATCAAAGGTAGGCCTAAGTCATTTTCAATGTGGGCCGCCGTGCCGACTTAATTCATTTGTAATTGTTACTTGGCTGTGGGTGCCCTGTTATGATAGGTGTTTATATAAATGGTGTTGTTTTGTGTGGTCGAGGGTCGCTGTCATTGATGCGTTTTACACCCTGGGCCGCTGTTTTGATATTCCGCTGAAGTATACGCTGTGACGTAATAACTCTTCTTTTTTTTTCGAGGGAAGGGGGGGGTCAGAGGGCCTAGGTATAAAAGTCACGGCTCGCCACTGTAAAACAAATCCAGAGTTACGTTTTTCTGTACTTCCTCTAAGAAGACTGATGAAATTATTCGTAGTGGCCAAACGGCGGTACTACAATTTCCGTATCAGTCCGTGACCAGAAATACTTTTTCCCATTGACTAACATTGGGAAAGAGACGTCTGTAAGTCAGCGGATAGTTTTTTAAAAACGAAATAAACTACCCAGTATTAACTGCCTTATCAGAATCATTAGGTCCTTAAAGTTATAAAATGCCCTAAAAGCTGAATTTAGATGTATCTTCTCTCTCCATTCAGTCTACTGAGCCGAGGGGGCGGGGCTTAAGGGGAAACTCCACTGCGCTCTATAGGCGCGTTCACACCGGAGTACGGAATGCTGCTGGGAGTCCCAGCAGCTTCTACTGAAGCCAGTCCCCAACTCTGGGACTTCCGGCCGGGGACTCCGGGTGGCAGTATATGCCGTGAAGTTGTTTGCGGCCTGCCAGTAAACCCAAAGCAGAAGAAGAAGAAGTGACGTCAGCGGCTCATTTGCGTAATCTTCCCTCAGGCAATTTATTCCGGTGTGAACGCGATCTGCACTCAGTGCCCTGGGGTACTGAGTGCCGGGGCACTGAGTGCCGGCAAAGTACTTGGTGTGAACGCGGCTTATGAGCTACATACGGGTAATTTGTGACGTCTTGCTCTCGAGAATGTCAGGCCATTTTATCCTCATGCGCCGTGTGTGTGTGTGTGTGTGTGTGTGTGTGTGTGTGTGTGTGTGTGTGTGTGTGTGTGTGTGTGTGTGTGTGTGTGTGTGTGTGTGTGTGTAAATAAAAATCCATATGGAATTGAAAATTGGGTGCAGAGCTGAACATGTGTTGAGAGTTTTGGTGACACATGAGCTGAGATTTTGCATTTTGAGTGTTGGTTTAATGTCGGTGCTTTATGTGTCGTTAAAGTGTGTTAGCACTGAAAAAAGCTATAATATATATGTTTTATATCAGATGTGTTTTTATTACAAAGATAGATAACCCAGAAACTAATAATTGACCAACTATAATTATCTATGTTTTATAGATGCTTTCAAAACGATTTATTAAACAATCAAACATCATCATAATGAGTTATTGTTCATTTGAATAATTCCCAAGGGATCAATAAGAGAGTCAAAACCACTATTCAAATTGCAGAAGTTTCATTTTATTAATAATCATCCAAGAAAGTTTACATCGGAAAAGAGCACATTTTGAGCTATAAATAATAAACCTGACAAGAATAAGAAAATCTGCGGTTAATTCTTGCTCAGTGTTTCTAAGGTTTCAGTCGGGTGGACAGCAGTGTCAGGGACTGATCAGCGTCTCCTGCGGCGAAGTTCTGACGTGATCCCAGGCACACAGTCTGCTTTACTGCAGCTGCACGTATCCACTGCAGTGTAGCTGTGGTTCACCTTTGAGCCATCAGCACAAGTCAGCTCCACACTCTTCTTACTGACGCTGGCCTCTTGGCAACACTCACACTGGTGCATCATCATGTTAGCTGCCGCAGAATATCTACACACAAACAGACAACAGTTTTTACCCTCTGCTTCGAAAATAACAGCTCCTTCAACGGCCAGTGACTTGATCAGAAAATAGATACTTGTAGTAAGTCCTCATTATTGTTATTTGTATTGTGCTGACATGGTGTTTATTTCTATTTAGGCTACACTTTTTCTGACAAGGAAATTCTACCTTTGGCCTTCACAACACGTTAATCTAGCAAAAAGTGTCAAACCTCTTGAACCAGGGCCAGATTATTCATGTTGAATGAGACCTTTCCGGTGCCACCATAACTGGGCCCTTTGACAGGCGAGTTCACATTGAATTAGGAAAGTGTGAGTGCAGTGAGGCACTGCTGACAGCCAACCTTCACACAAACTGATATAAATCACTTTCTTGTCACACCAGAAAGAGCTGCCCTTCAAACTTCGATGAAACTAGGTGGATTCTCCGATTAAGTGAACATTCAAATTAGGTGGTAAAAATACTCACATGGACGAGCTTCCACAGTGTCCAGCGCAGGACGTAATGTTGAGCGGCTGCGCACTCTTGCAGCCGCTCACTTCCATGACTGTTAGCTTACTCTTCATCTCACAGACACTCTTCCGCTTGCCTGGAACACACAGCAACTGTTAGGCTCTAACAATGGCACATGATTCCCAGATATTTCCTCTGATGCTTCCCATCTTTAAAACCAAATGATCATTTTGGATTTAGTAGACATTAGTAAAATACTTTGACGCCACTAACTTACAGGTTTTGCAGCATCCAGTAGTGTCAGTAGTCTCAGTGCCCTGCATTAAAAAAAAAGACACGTCATGTTTGGGGTTGGACAGTTGGGTGGTTGAAGGGGGGCTAATGGTAAGATAAACTTACAGGTTCACAGTCCAAGGGGTTAAAGGGAGAACAGGTGGTCTTGGTCTCCTTGGTAACAAGATGTCCATTCATCTTCTCACAGGTATATTTCACACACTTGTCATTCGTGGGAATAAAGGTGTTGTTGACCTGTACCAACGGCATGAGCAGAAACTCAGTCAGATATTCAACAAGGGTGGTTCATTTGGCCTCATTCACAAACACTACTTAATCACTACTGTAGAAGAAAAAGACCACCACTAGTTTTCACACTTATGAAAAATATATATAAGTTAAGTATTATTTTTTACTTTGAAATATACAAAATCATGTTTACTGTTAATATCAACTATCTAATTCAGGTTGTACACGTTTGCTACGAGTGTCATTCATTTTCTCATACTCCTGGTCAGCAAAAATGTGAGGAAACACTCGCACAGCTGTGGGACCGACCTCAAGGATATGTGTTGTGTTGTCCTGTGTGGTGAAAATGCAGCTTTTCTGTACACATTTCCCGCAGCACTTTCCATGTAAGGTCTGATATTCATAACCCTGGAAAAAGAGACAAAGAGAGTGAGTCCTTTGGCCTTATAAGACAAGGGTACAATATGTGTGGAGGTGTGGATGTGCACTTATGTGTCCATGTGCAGCTACGATTTGTGATTAGCATTTCAAATGAATAGAGCATCTATGGAAGGGAACTTGATATGAAAGCTGGAAAACATAACTGGGATTTTCTGTTTAATAGATATTCATCACTTTATCAATGGACAGTAGATAAATACATACAAATGTACTAAAATTGAGTGTGTCTGTGTGTGTAAGTATATCTTACTTTGGAGCAGTTTGTGTTGCACACAACAGGTCTGCAGTTAATGATGTTCAACCTAGTGATGGGATCCATTTTGGGGCCACAGAAACACTCCTGGCAGGGTTTTGGTGTGAAAGGTCCCGATGTTCCTGATGGTGCTGTTGTTGTTCCCGAAGGTTGTCCTGCTCCTGATGGTGCTGTTGTTCCTGATGGTTGTCCTGCTCCTGATGGTGCTGTTGTTCCTGATGGTTGTCCTGCTCCTGATGGTGCTGTTGTTGTTCCCAAAGGTTGTCCTGCTCCTGATGGTGCTGTTGTTGTTCCCGAAGGTTGTCCTGCTCCTGATGGTGCTGTTGTTGTTCCCGAAGGTTGTCCTGTTGTTGTTGTTGTTGTTGTTGTTGTTGATGGCGGTTCTAATGGTGGTTCTGGTGTTGTTTCTGTTGGTATTTTGTCACCAGGCTGTAGAATACACATATATAGAGTACAAATTGATTAGTTACTCTCAAACATATGTTTATTATTCTATGGAAGATATCCCGCATGTGCTTATTTCAGGAGTCATGGACTAAGTACTGAAGGATCCATTGTTGCCTTTCTGAACTGGTCAGTTTCATGTACATTCTGACTTGTAAAAAAAAACATAGGTTACCATAAGTAATAAAGATGGACAGGTACATTTTGGTGATTCTAATACTGCATCATAATATTTTAATGGATTCAAAAGTGAAAACAAGTGTTTTTGATTACTGGCAGCATGTCATACCTACTGCGCCTCTTGTATTTATGTAGTTTCTCACAAAGAGCTGATGAAATCAGTGTAACAGGCTGTGGGTTAATACAGCTAATGGAAATGTTTCTGCTATTTCAGGCTATCACACAATGATGTAGCTATATTGGTATATGGGGTTTGGACTTACCTTGTACTCATTCATGTCATAGACACATACACCTTTAGGAACTGCAAAAACAAAGAGCTATGAGTTAGCTAGGCTGTGTACCTTTTTACTGAATGCATATTGATCTTCTATTCATGTTACTAGGTAACTGTCATTGTTTTAAAAATCCCTAAATGTGAACATAACTCCTTTCAGATGTACTTTTTAAGCAATATATTGTGAACAAATATTAAAATGTGTAAATTAATGTTATTTCATTTCAACACTGAATAGCCGGATGGAAGCCTGGACAGCATTTGTCTGCCTTCACAGAATCGGAAAATGCATCCAAAAATCAGATAAAGAAAATATTATTAACTCTTTAAAGGTTTTTGGACCGCAATTATTTCAGGACAATGAAAGTATATAGAAGGCTTTGATTGTTTAGGATTGCATTCAAGTGTTGAACTAACATTTAAAGGCAATCCAACATTCATCCACAGCAGAGCTCATTGCTGTTTTAGTTTTGTTACAACAGCAGATAATCCTACGTTGATAAAGTAAAGTCACATACCACACTCGTAGGACTGGCAGCAGGTGCCGCTGGTAACGTTGCGTTGGAAGCCCACTGGGCAGGTGATTGGTTGTGGACACAGGTTTACATTGCATTCTGTATGGCACAAAGGGATGAGATGATTATATATGGATGTGGAAATCAGTTTCAATTGGCCTTTTATAACAATAACTTAAAGAACCATAACAGCAGTCCTGTAAATTTCAGTGGGAGACTGTTGAGAGAAAGGCACTAAATACATTTGACCCACTCACACCTGATGGCTGTGTGATGTGCTCAACACTTAGCAGCTCTATTAAAGGCCTTGCTCATAACTTTAAGCAACAAGAGGAGAATCAATATTGTGATGGATGAGATATCCCATATTATTTAACCATGTAAGAAAAAAAAAAAAACACCGCTTGATGGGAATAAAAGATATCCTTCAATCTCAAACACGTACATTTGCTATGAAAAGAAGCCTGCATTAATGTCAATGATATATCATTAGCAAACAACACTGGTGTGGTTCTTAAGGGATTATTTTTCACAATCTTAAAGGAGAGGTGTCATGCTTTTCCGGTTATTACCCGTCCCCTTGTGTGTTATGAAGGTTTTTATGCATGTAAACGGTGTGCAGAGTCAAAACCCTCAAAGTACACCCTGTAGCGAGTAAAACTCTAACACAGAAAATACCTCCCCAAAACGCCTCGTTGGAGATACGTCATTGTCCATTGTTTACTTCCTGGGTATCGCTACGTAGGGATACCCAGTAGCCACGCCCAGAGCTATGACGCGATACGGTCATGCGGTACCCGGAACCAAATGGACCAATCCGTGGAGCCGTTACGTTACGACCGCGGAGCCGTTACGTTAAGCCCCCGCTGATTGGTCCAAATTGACCAATCCACAGACTTCCTGAGTATACCTCAACAATGGAATTATGATCAGTGGAAATGGCCATGACACCTCTCCTTTAAAGCCTGTACATGCTGCTATGTGTGATGTATGTACTGTATGTATGTGGATATAGATAATGGATTTTTTCCCTAAAGGCATTTTTTTATACATACATCAATAAATATAAAATGTATATAGCATTAGGGGAAGCAAAAAACTCAACATACACAAAGTTGTAGGTGATTAAGAATAATCAACACTCAAGTAAGACCCATATTGTGCCATTTTATCAGTACCATATTCTAATGGCCATGGACGGACTACTATGTTCAATCATGGTTAAACGAGAAAAATGCTTCTTTCAACTTGTTGATATTACGACAGAATGAGCTATACACATATTTATTTGTACAATACAAACTGACTAAACCTTGGCTTAAAAAAACTTCTTGCCATTATTCCTAAACTTTTGGGGGTTGTACATGGTTGGATGCATTTTTTGAGAGTTGTCTTGGATAAAGGTTTCAATTAAATTAATGTTATGTAGTGTACCTTATGCAGTTCAGTATGTATATCAGTAAGCAATGGCTCCCTTTCCATAAGACTGTTATTTGACTGTGCTGCAAAACAGGCCTATGAGCAATGTTAATTAGATTAGGAAATCTACAACCACCAAAACATTTTTATATATTCATACTACAAATGAGCTGACAGTGGTAGTTTCTCTCAACAGCAACGGAAGCTTCTTCAAAAGCTTTAAGTCAATGGTGGTGATGATTCAGTCTTAAAAATCATTTGAACATGTATTAAACACCTCAAACATTGCATACGTTCTCAGATAGACATCAATATCATGTCAGTATAAGTGGATTGTTGGGAAGTCAGCATATTTCCAAATTCCTTTCAGAATGTGGCAGAGATCAGTCAGTCTGATTCTTCACTGATTCTTTGTAAGACACAGATTTTTCTGCCATTCATTTGTTGACAACACAAAGTAACAGAATCAAATCTAACTCTGTGAAACTTCAACTGACCGCAGGACTGTGTTGTGCAGCAGCCATCTGTGTTGTTGACCAGCTGCTGACCCGGCCCACTGCAGACAGGGCTCTGCACTGTGGGGCAGGTGGCAGGCTCACACTGGATGCTCATGGAATCCTTGTCACACTCACATGTGTTGCAGCCACTTATCCATATATCACCAGGCTGTTTACGATAGGACACAGTTGAGACACTCAGCTCATGCTTTGCTAGTGTACCTGATTATATATATGTATATACTGTATATGTGACATATTATCTATATACACATGTATATATTACCTCTTTGGGTCTACCATCAGGTCCAACACAATCTGAAATTCCAAAAGGAATAAGTCGATTTTAAATGAAGGTGTGCTTCAGGTTTTAAGAAACAAATATTTTCTGACCCAGTCAGAAATAGGATATAGGATCTGCTCTTACCACAGGAGGCAACACATGTGTCATAGACAGTGTTGAATAAGACGGTGCCAGGACGACAGAAGCAGCCCTCTTTGGTGTTGTTAGTGGATGCTTCACTACCTGTCTCGAACTTCTTGTTGTATCTGATTTCAGAAATGGAATAACTGGTTAATACAGTGATGAAAGGACTCTACACTGTGTGCACAATTATTAGGCAAATTAGTATTTTGACCATATCATCATTTTAATGCATATTTTCAAATTCCAATCTGTATAAAGCATATGAAAGAGGGTGTAAGGAGATCAACACCCTATATCAGGGCTATTCATCTTAAATTCAACAACTGTGTCACATTTTAACTTATATCAGTCTCAACACATCTTAACAGTTTGACAGTTTCTCTGTCCCTCTTATATCCCACCCCCCACTTTCTTTTGTTCAGTGAGAGAACTGAGCTCTAGCTTGTCCTGCCAGGAACTAAAATCAGCTTATTGACCTCAGTTCAGACTCGAGTGGGTATATTGGCACTTTTAATGAGCGCCACGTCTCTGAGCGTATGAGACACACTGGTGCTGTTCTCCCAGTGGGCAGGATGAACATGGATGAATCTGTCCATTCTGGGTTAAAGCTCTGTTTTCACTGTCCACTTCTCTTTTCTTAGAGAGCGCCATGTGTACTTATTCATCTCTCCCTGTCTGTCGCTCTCTCGTCTCTCCGCTAACTCGTCTCTTCTTCTGTGTTTCTCTCCCTGTATCGTTCACTCTCTTTCGCCCCCGCTCAGCGCCGGTTAGAATAGAAGCGCCCCGTCAGAACTGAAAATCCCGTAATCATTTATTGATTATAGGTACAGGTCCAGGTCCAGGCTGGCATTATTAAAGATGAGCTTGTTGGACCTTTTCGGGTTGAAGATGGACGCAAATTCAACACCCAAACCTACTGCCGGTTTTTAGAAGACACTTTCTTCCATCAGTGGTACAGGGAACAGTCTACATCTTTCAGGAAGACCATGATTTTATGCAGGATAATGCTCCATCGCATGCATCAAAGTAGTCCACTGATGGCTAGCCAATAAAGGCCTTAAAGAAAACCTCTCTGAACAGAGTCTGGGAGGCTGTGGTTGATCGTCAACAGATCAAGAAACTGACAGACTCAATGAATGGAAGGCTTGTGACCGTTATTGAAAAGAAGGGTGGCTATATTGGTATATTGCCTGTTCTTTTTTTTTTTTTTTTTTGTCAAGAAGTTAATTTGTACATTTTGAGTTGTTTGTTTATTATTCTCACTTTAACATGTGAGATGGAAAATATCCGTTTTCCCTTTAGTTGCATATTAATTATGCACTCTAATAGTTGCCCAATCATTGTGCACACATAGATATTCTCCTAAGAAAGCCAAAACCTCTCTTTTACTCTCTTATATATTCAGGTTTGAAGTTCATTAACATTTTGGATTGACCCAGAGCACTGTAGTTGTTCAATAATTAAAATAACCCTCAAAATACAACTTGGTGTGCAAATGTTAAGATCTCTAAAGCCAAACAAACAATCAACGAAGATCACATTTGTTACCTGTCATTGCATGTAGGCTCTACGCTGGTCCCACAGGCCTTGTACACTTTGTTTTTTGGACACGTGTGCTCTGTAAAATTCAAACATGTTTATATGCACATTTGATCAAAACTCCATGCAACACCTATACTTATATACCCTATTGACTTTATCTTACCACAGCGCCCATTGGTCGCATTCCTCCAGTCGATACAGACTCCTTCATTAGAGCACCCAGTGGCATAGGCCTCCAGGCTGGTGCAGGTGTTATTGTCACTGTTGCAATTGTCAGACACACAGGATTGCACAAATGGTCCCGGAGGTATGACTGTGTGGCATGCCTTAAAAACACTACAAGGAACACACAAGCCAGTACAGAATGTCAGGGAAAGTAATACGAAAAATATAAACATAATCTAAGATGTGAAGGAAGGCAATCAAATAAACATGCCTTCAACATGCATTTCAATAAAGATTACATTATTTTTCTCATCCCTTATTCTCTTACTTTAAATTGTTCTCTTATTTCTATCATCAAGTAACTATTACTGGTACAATGTTGGTTAGACTAATGGTTTGATCAAATGTCTTGGGGTGCTGTGGCTCAGTAGGTACTGTACAGTATGTGTGTATTGTTCCTAGTCAACGTCAACCTCTTTTGTCAAGTGTTAGTTAAATAAAGGTCTGGGCTTCTTAGTCAAAGAAAATCCCTCAATACTTTGGCCCAGTTTATGTCAATATGAAATGTTGATATATTAGTATTTTTTTCATCTTCAGGTTATATTGAAGATTTGAGCTATCATTTAACCGTGTTTCTTTCTACCAAACGCTGTAGTTGTCATACATTACTTGAAGATGATAAAGACGTTTTTGAATATTTGGTGGTTCTTCTCACCTGCTTGTTAGGATATTACAAATTGCAGGTTTGCAAGGGGGCTGCGTTGTGGTGGGTGTGGGTGTTGTCGTTATAGGTGGGGTTGTGGGGATAACACATGGTGTGCCTGGGACATGCCACTGGCCTGCGGAGTCTGAGCAGCTTTCCACCTGGCCGTTTGGAGAGCGACAGTCATTGTTCTGTGAGTTATCACAGGTCCCTGGAAAAAGAGACAGGAGGATGAAGGCAACGTTTTTGGGCTCATGCAAGAACTAGCTGTTATGATAATGGTTAGGGTTAATACATCCACCCATCCTGGTGTGAGAGGCAAGAGACAGGGCACGCCCTAGACACATTGCCGGGTCATCCCATGCAACAGCCTTTCATGCTCACATTCACACCGGCAGGCAATGAGCTTGCACCTCACATACCCACACTAATACTTTTAACATATACCTTTCACCATATTGATATTCAGTAATACTAATAGCAATTACTAAACAAAGTTTTGCTCTAATATGACTGCTGACATGGCTGGACTTGTTCTCTCTTTGTCTGCTGATTCCAGACAGCTGGAGTTGAAGTTTAAACACGGTGAAATCCTTCTTTTTACTCTAAACATTTATTTGAATATAAAAGTCTCTTTAGCAGTGTTAGACTGTCGACTCAAATTTACACTCTAGATTTTCAGAATTGGTGTTAGCTGTACCACATACTAGTTTTATCCTGTTTGTAAAGACATACAGTAATGGGTGTTCTCCTGATCATTCGGTTTCTTCCAGATCGGTGAACTGTTGCGTTGACTATTCTTCTATCAACATTAGGGCCTTCTTGCCGTTACGACCGGCTGCCAGAGTCAGTGCAACAAGCAGCTCTCGGGTGCACTCTGGTTATGAGTGGCATTGAAATGTTTATTATTTCCTTAATGCAATTATTTAAGGTGTCACTCACCGCACTGTCCTTCAGTGTTCCCGCCAAAGAGGGTGTAAGGTAGGTCAATGCTGATTGAGGAGCCCGTATAGACCACTTTTGTGTTGATCTCTGGTATCTCCAATGTTATCACCATATCTGTGCTAGTGATGTATAGAACAGGATTTCTGAAGGCGGGAAATGTACGTTTCTGATTCACATACACCTGTAGGACAAGGACACAAAACATAGTAGAGAAGACTGTATAATTTCAAACAATAACATGAAACACATAACTTTGGTTGGCACAATAACCACTCATTTAGCACTCTCAAAATAATGAAAGACATGAGAGAGTAACACAAGTAACCACCACCAGCCCCTAGTAGACCCCCACACACACACAACAACACAGACTATAACACTCCTTGCTGTTAACCACCAACTATGTGCAATATGTGCTATATATATATATATATGCCGTTAATAACTGTGCAATATATACCTGGCTAAATACCTTCTAAATCATCAGAACTCTCAAAGGATGTGTTTTTTGTAAATTGTGTAACTTTAAAAAAGAAATGTATGCATGCTACTTAGGTAACATTAAGCTGTCTTTGGCTCTTTTCTGCTGTAACAATGTAAATGTCCCCTCTGTGGGACGAATAAAGGTATTCTGATTCTGATTCTGAAGAACGACAAATACATTTGACAATTTGAAGGCGTGATTACCGCATTAGTTGCTGTTCCTCCAATCTTCAACTGAGACAAAACAACTGTGTAGGATCGGTAGGTTATAGTGAGAGTCTGGGGACAGAATGTGACCTCTGAAGGCTCACAGTCATGGTTGTTTACAATAATAGTCAGGTTATATCTCGTAATAATTTCTTTGACCAGGTAGTAAGAGCAGTTCTCGTTGAAATTGAATAATTTTCCATCGAAAGTTATGTAGTGGTTTTGAGCCATGATACTGCATACACCTGCAGAAAAACAAAAACGATTTAAGAAAATTATGTGTATCAACTGAACCAAGCAGAAAACATATTTATCTCCAACGCCATGTCTGTTTATTGGCAATTGATGTTTACTACAAAATCCATTGAGTAGCACTTAAGAGGTACTACTGAAGCAGTTATGTCTACAAATGTTCAACATTTTCCATTTTAGATGAATACATTCATCTTAGAAAGAGGAATGTGGTTAATTGGCAGTGGTATGCACATGAATAGAAATAGCGTTTTAATTAACATTCGTGTTGCATTATCTATGAAGCTTATACACTAGGCTTAAGTTACCAGATTGCATGTCATTCAAGTACGTGTTTGCAAAGAGCGCCTCTCTCATAATTTTCATGCAAATAATAGGATACATTTTGGCTGATCCATATTTTGCTATGTTTAGTAAGGTCAGATTTTTTAAGTGTTTTTATTTACTCTCAGAATGAGTGTGGAGCGCTGTACCCGGAATTGTTCAGCTAACTACGTGATTGGTTGCTGCTTTACTAAATCTGGCTCTCAGTGCTTTCTAGTTTATATTGCCATTTCTATTAATTTCCTAAAAATAATGTAACACTGACACAAGATCATCTACTGTATATAAAGTAACAATTGGTCAACTGTATTGTAAAGTTGAAATGCTACTTACATTCACATTCATGGTGGAAGCAGCATCCGTTATCATCGTAGACTTTGACAGCTTGGCGTCCATTGGCACATATGGGCTGTTGTGCTGTGGGACATTTAGTAGGTGTCTTTGTGATTGTGCCATGGTTGCAGGTAGCTGTGGTGCAGTTGCTGACCGTCCATGACTCTCCATTCTGTATGGGAATTGCGAGTTAGTTATACAATTAATTGCATTCAAATAATTGTTTGCGATAAAAGGCTCTATTTTGGATTCTTGGACATAACATGGCTACCGTCTAACCAAAATGGTTAAAAAACGTTTAAAAACACAATCATGACTAAAACAACATTGTATCTTTATCACACCTTTCTTGGTGGATACTCATCATTGCAGTCCACTGGGGTCGTTGAGGGAGTGGATGAAGGGATAGTAACAGTTGTGGTGGAAGAAATCGTTGCCTTTGTAGTGGTGCCAAACAAAGCAGTGGTAGACTGTGCGGTTGTGCTGGGTATTGGTGTAGTGGTACATGAAGAGGATTGGATCTCAACTTTACAAGATGCATTGCAATATGCAACGTAGCACCACTCTAAGCCATCAGTGACATTGTACACTAAGTCCCCTGTGAAATTCAGAGAGGAGATAAAGGTTACATCAAACAAAGGTATTTCTGATTAAAAAAAATGGTTCAGACAGAAAACGGAAAAGAATTAAGGCAACAGGCCATGTTCGATAATAGCGGCTTTTATTTAAAAATGAAAACAAGTATGCATTACATTAGCCTGAAAAACTGAACCATGAATAATCTGTCTTGTAAAGTTGACTTATCCCTAGTTTATGTTATCAACATGTAGTTCAATTCATGAGATGCAACATATCATTAAACAACTTTGAGGTCTGATAAGACCTCAGCCAGGTATTTTTTTGTATAGTAATTTTATTATTAAACAAGCTTGACACTCTTTGTAATGATGTCTTTATCAAAATTGAATTGAAAAAATGTTGGTTTCTCTTAATATTAGAGACTAAATGTATCAAATAATTACATACTTTTGTGAAAACATTTACAAACATATTTGGTTCATAGGGAAAACAATATATTAAAACAGAACTGTGGATTTACTGGTAAAAAACAAATCATTTTATTTAAGATCTATAGATGAAAATGTTTTGGAGCAAAGAAAACACTATCAGAAAAAGGAAAAACAAAGGTTGTCTCTGCACCTTCTGTAAAGAGAATACACGATAACAAAAACAAGTTAATAATGATATAATGGAAAATCAAGAATAACTTACCAGGCTGGTGTGAGGTCCCATTGACGATGCACACACATGAAGTTGTTGTTGTTAACAGTGATGGTGTGGAAAGAACTGTGGTTCCGGCTTTCCCAGTAGTATAAACAGTTCTGGTCCCTGGAAGTGTCTGTGTTATTGGGCCAATGGAAGAGGTAGCTTTAGCTGTTACTCCTGTAGTTATAGTTGAAGCCACAACAGTCGTGTTGAAAATAGAAGGTTTTGTAATTATTGTTGATGTTTGTGGCTTTCCTGTGACTATACTAATTGTTGTGGCACCTGACACTGAGGTCGTAGTTTCAACCACAGCTGTGGTAGAGGTTGTTACCAAGACAGTGGTGACTTCTTTTGGTGGTTTAGTTGTTGCAACTTTTACTGTTGTTCCTGCTGATGTTGTTGTTTCTGAAGGTTTGGCTGTGGTTCCATGAGTTGTTGTTGTTGATGGTACACGTGTGGTTGTGGTACCGACAGAAGGATTTGATGTTACAACTGTAATCTCAGGCCTTTCTGTTGTAACACCTGGCGACGTCGTTGTCGTCTCAACCACAGCTGTGGTAGAGGTTGTTACTGGGCCAGTGGTGACTTCTTTAGGTGGTTTAGTTGTTGCAACCTTTACTGTTGTTCCTGATGATGTTGTAGTTTCTGCAGGTTTGGTTGTGGTTCCCTCAGTTTCTGTTACAATCAGTTCAGTAGTTGTGGTAACCACAGAGGGTTTGGATGTTACAACTGTAGTCTCAGGCCTTTCTGTTGTAACACCTGGCGACGTCGTTGTAGTCTCAACCACAGCTGTGGTAGAGGTTGTTACTGGACCAGTGGTGACTTCTTTAGGTGGTTTAGTTGTTGCAACCTTTACTGTTGTTCCTGATGATGTTGTAGTTTCTGCAGGTTTGGTTGTGGTTCCCTCAGTTTCTGTTACAATAATTTCAGTAGTTGTTGTAACCACAGAGGGCTTGGATGTTACAACTGTAGTCTCAGGCCTTTCTGTTGTAACACCTGGCGACGTGGTTGTAGTCTCAACCACAGCTGTGGTAGAGGTTGTTACTGGACCAGTGGTGACTTCTTTAGGTGGTTTAGTTGTTGCAACCTTTACTGTTGTTCCTGATGATGTTGTAGTTTCTGCAGGTTTGGTTGTGGTTCCCTCAGTTTCTGTTACAATCATTTCAGTAGTTGTGGTAACCACAGAGGGTTTGGATGTTACAACTGTAGTTTCAGGACTCTCTGTTATAACACCTGGCGACGTCGTTGTAGTCTCAACCACAGCTGTGGTAGAGGTTGTTACTGGACCAGTGGTGACTTCTTTAGGTGGTTTAGTTGTTGCAACCTTTACTGTTGTTCCTGATGATGTTGTAGTTTCTGCAGGTTTGGTTGTGGTTCCCTCAGTTTCTGTTACAGGAAGTTCAGTAGTTGTGGTAACTACAGAGGGTTTTGATGTTACAACTGTAGTTTCAGGACTCTCTGTTGTAACAACTGGCGACGTGGTTGTAGTCTCAACCACAGCTGTGGTAGAGGTTGTTACTGGACCAGTGGTGCCTTCTTTAGGTGGTTTAGTTGTTGCAACATTTAGTGTTGTTCCTGATGATGTTGTAGTTTCTGCAGGTTTGGTTGTGGTTCCCTCAGTTTCTGTTACAATCATTTCAGTAGTTGTGGTAACCACAGAGGGTTTGGATGTTACAACTGTAGTTTCAGGACTCTCTGTTGTAACACCTGGCGACGTCGTTGTAGTCTCAACCACAGCTGTGGTAGAGGTTGTTACTGGACCAGTGGTGACTTCTTTAGGTGGTTTAGTTGTTGCAACCTTAACTGTTGTTCCTGATGATGTTGTAGTTTCTGTAGGTTTGGTTGTGGTTCCCTCAGTTTCTGTTACAATAATTTCAGTAGTTGTTGTAAACACAGAGGGTTTGGATGTTACAACTGTAGTTTCAGGACTCTCTGTTGTAACAACTGGCGACGTCGTTGTCGTCTCAACCACAGCTGTGGTAGAGGTTGTTACTGGGCCAGTGGTGCCTTCTTTAGGTGGTTTAGTTGTTGCAACCTTTACTGTTGTTCCTGATGATGTTGTAGTTTCTGCAGGTTTGGCTGTGGTTCCCTCAGTTTCTGTTACAGGAAGTTCAGTAGTTGTGGTAACTACAGAGGGTTTTGATGTTACAACTGTAGTTTCAGGACTCTCTGTTGTAACAACTGGCGACGTCGTTGTCGTCTCAACCACAGCTGTGGTAGAGGTTGTTACTGGGCCAGTGGTGACTTCTTTAGGTGGTTTAGTTGTTGCAACCTTTACTGTTGTTCCTGATGATGTTGTAGTTTCTGCAGGTTTGGTTGTGGTTCCCTCAGTTTCTGTTACAATAATTTCAGTAGTTGTTGTAACCACAGAGGGCTTGGATGTTACAACTGTAGTCTCAGGCCTTTCTGTTGTAACACCTGGCGACGTCGTTGTCGTCTCAACCACAGCTGTGGTAGCGGTTGTTACTGGACCAGTGGTGACTTCTTTAGGTGGTTTAGTTGTTGCAACCTTTACTGTTGTTCCTGATGATGTTGTAGTTTCTGCAGGTTTGGTTGTGGTTCCCTCAGTTTCTGTTACAATCATTTCAGTAGTTGTGGTAACCACAGAGGGTTTGGATGTTACAACTGTAGTTTCAGGACTCTCTGTTATAACACCTGGCGACGTCGTTGTAGTCTCAACCACAGCTGTGGTAGAGGTTGTTACTGGACCAGTGGTGACTTCTTTAGGTGGTTTAGTTGTTGCAACCTTTACTGTTGTTCCTGATGATGTTGTAGTTTCTGCAGGGTTGGTTGTGGTTCCCTCAGTTTCTGTTACAGGAAGTTCAGTAGTTGTGGTAACTACAGAGGGTTTTGATGTTACAACTGTAGTTTCAGGACTCTCTGTTGTAACAACTGGCGACGTGGTTGTAGTCTCAACCACAGCTGTGGTAGAGGTTGTTACTGGACCAGTGGTGCCTTCTTTAGGTGGTTTAGTTGTTGCAACATTTACTGTTGTTCCTGATGATGTTGTAGTTTCTGCAGGTTTGGTTGTGGTTCCCTCAGTTTCTGTTACAATCATTTCAGTAGTTGTGGTAACCACAGAGGGTTTGGATGTTACAACTGTAGTCTCAGGCCTTTCTGTTGTAACACCTGGCGACGTCGTTGTAGTCTCAACCACAGCTGTGGTAGAGGTTGTTAATGGACCAGTGGTGACTTCTTTAGGTGGTTTAGTTGTTGCAACCTTTACTGTTGTTCCTGATGATGTTGTAGTTTCTGCAGGTTTGGTTGTGGTTCCCTCAGTTTCTGTTACAAGAATTTCAGTAGTTGTTGTAACCACAGAGGGTTTGGATGTTACAACTGTAGTTTCAGGACTCTCTGTTGTAACACCTGGCGACGTCGTTGTCGTCTCAACCACAGCTGTGGTAGAGGTTGTTACTGGGCCAGTGGTGCCTTCTTTAGGTGGTTTAGTTGTTGCAACCTTTACTGTTGTTCCTGATGATGTTGTAGTTTCTGCAGGTTTGGCTGTGGTTCCCTCAGTTTCTGTTACAGGAAGTTCAGTAGTTGTGGTAACTACAGAGGGTTTTGATGTTACAACTGTAGTTTCAGGACTCTCTGTTGTAACAACTGGCGACGTGGTTGTAGTCTCAACCACAGCTGTGGTAGAGGTTGTTACTGGACCAGTGGTGCCTTCTTTAGGTGGTTTAGTTGTTGCAACCTTTACTGTTGTTCCTGATGATGTTGTAGTTTCTGCAGGTTTGGTTGTGGTTCCCTCAGTTTCTGTTACAATAATTTCAGTAGTTGTTGTAACCACAGAGGGTTTGGATGTTACAACTGTAGTTTCAGGACTCTCTGTTGTAACAACTGGCGACGTCGTTGTCGTCTCAACCACAGCTGTGGTAGAGGTTGTTACTGGGCCAGTGGTGACTTCTTTAGGTGGTTTAGTTGTTGCAACCTTTACTGTTGTTCCTGATGATGTTGTAGTTTCTGCAGGTTTGGTTGTGGTTCCCTCAGTTTCTGTTACAATAATTTCAGTAGTTGTTGTAACCACAGAGGGCTTGGATGTTACAACTGTAGTCTCAGGCCTTTCTGTTGTAACACCTGGCGACGTGGTTGTAGTCTCAACCACAGCTGTGGTAGAGGTTGTTACTGGACCAGTGGTGACTTCTTTAGGTGGTTTAGTTGTTGCAACCTTTACTGTTGTTCCTGATGATGTTGTAGTTTCTGCAGGTTTGGTTGTGGTTCCCTCAGTTTCTGTTACAATAATTTCAGTAGTTGTGGTAACCACAGAGGGTTTGGATGTTACAACTGTAGTTTCAGGACTCTCTGTTGTAACAACTGGCACTGATGTTGTAGTCTCAAGAACAGCTGTGGTAGAGGTTGTTACTGGACCAGTGGTGCCTTCTTTAGGTGGTTTAGTTGTTGCAACCTTTACTGTTGTTCCTGATGATGTTGTAGTTTCTGCAGGTTTGGTTGTGGTTCCCTCAGTTTCTGTTACAGGAAGTTCAGTAGTTGTGGTAACTACAGAGGGTTTTGATGTTACAACTGTAGTTTCAGGACTCTCTGTTGTAACAACTGGCGACGTGGTTGTAGTCTCAACCACAGCTGTGGTAGAGGTTGTTACTGGACCAGTGGTGACTTCTTTAGGTGGTTTAGTTGTTGCAACATTTACTGTTGTTCCTGATGATGTTGTAGTTTCTGCAAGTTTGGTTGTGGTTCCCTCAGTTTCTGTTACAATCATTTCAGTAGTTGTGGTAACTACAGAGGGTTTGGATGTTACAACTGTAGTTTCAGGACTCTCTGTTATAACACCTGGCGACGTCGTTGTCGTCTCAACCACAGCTGTGGTAGAGGTTGTTACTGGACCAGTGGTGACTTCTTTAGGTGGTTTAGTTGTTGCAACCTTTACTGTTGTTCCTGATGATGTTGTAGTTTCTGCAGGTTTGGTTGTGGTTCCCTCAGTTTCTGTTACAATAATTTCAGTAGTTGTTGTAACCACAGAGGGTTTGGATGTTACAACTGTAGTTTCAGGACTCTCTGTTGTAACAACTGGCGACGTCGTTGTCGTCTCAACCACAGCTGTGGTAGAGGTTGTTACTGGACCAGTGGTGACTTCTTTAGGTGGTTTAGTTGTTGCAACCTTTACTGTTGTTCCTGATGATGTTGTAGTTTCTGCAGGTTTGGTTGTGGTTCCCTCAGTTTCTGTTACAGGAAGTTCAGTAGTTGTGGTAACTACAGAGGGTTTTGATGTTACAACTGTAGTTTCAGGACTCTCTGTTGTAACAACTGGCGACGTGGTTGTAGTCTCAACCACAGCTGTGGTAGAGGTTGTTACTGGACCAGTGGTGCCTTCTTTAGGTGGTTTAGTTGTTGCAACATTTACTGTTGTTCCTGATGATGTTGTAGTTTCTGCAGGTTTGGTTGTGGTTCCCTCAGTTTCTGTTACAATCATTTCAGTAGTTGTGGTAACCACAGAGGGTTTGGATGTTACAACTGTAGTTTCAGGACTCTCTGTTGTAACAACTGGCGACGTGGTTGTAGTCTCAACCACAGCTGTGGTAGAGGTTGTTACTGGACCAGTGGTGACTTCTTTAGGTGGTTTAGTTGTTGCAACCTTTACTGTTGTTCCTGATGATGTTGTAGTTTCTGCAGGTTTGGTTGTGGTTCCCTCAGTTTCTGTTACAATAATTTCAGTAGTTGTTGTAACCACAGAGGGTTTGGATGTTACAACTGTAGTTTCAGGACTCTCTGTTGTAACACCTGGCGACGTCGTTGTCGTCTCAACCACAGCTGTGGTAGAGGTTGTTACTGGGCCAGTGGTGCCTTCTTTAGGTGGTTTAGTTGTTGCAACCTTTACTGTTGTTCCTGATGATGTTGTAGTTTCTGCAGGTTTGGTTGTGGTTCCCTCAGTTTCTGTTACAGGAAGTTCAGTAGTTGTGGTAACTACAGAGGGTTTTGATGTTACAACTGTAGTTTCAGGACTCTCTGTTGTAACAACTGGCGACGTGGTTGTAGTCTCAACCACAGCTGTGGTAGAGGTTGTTACTGGACCAGTGGTGCCTTCTTTAGGTGGTTTAGTTGTTGCAACCTTTACTGTTGTTCCTGATGATGTTGTAGTTTCTGCAGGTTTGGTTGTGGTTCCCTCAGTTTCTGTTACAATAATTTCAGTAGTTGTTGTAACCACAGAGGGTTTGGATGTTACAACTGTAGTTTCAGGACTCTCTGTTGTAACAACTGGCGACGTCGTTGTCGTCTCAACCACAGCTGTGGTAGAGGTTGTTACTGGGCCAGTGGTGACTTCTTTAGGTGGTTTAGTTGTTGCAACCTTTACTGTTGTTCCTGATGATGTTGTAGTTTCTGCAGGTTTGGTTGTGGTTCCCTCAGTTTCTGTTACAATAATTTCAGTAGTTGTTGTAACCACAGAGGGCTTGGATGTTACAACTGTAGTCTCAGGCCTTTCTGTTGTAACACCTGGCGACGTGGTTGTAGTCTCAACCACAGCTGTGGTAGAGGTTGTTACTGGACCAGTGGTGACTTCTTTAGGTGGTTTAGTTGTTGCAACCTTTACTGTTGTTCCTGATGATGTTGTAGTTTCTGCAGGTTTGGTTGTGGTTCCCTCAGTTTCTGTTACAATAATTTCAGTAGTTGTGGTAACCACAGAGGGTTTGGATTTTACAACTGTAGTTTCAGGACTCTCTGTTGTAACAACTGGCACTGATGTTGTAGTCTCAAGAACAGCTGTGGTAGAGGTTGTTACTGGACCAGTGGTGCCTTCTTTAGGTGGTTTAGTTGTTGCAACCTTTACTGTTGTTCCTGATGATGTTGTAGTTTCTGCAGGTTTGGTTGTGGTTCCCTCAGTTTCTGTTACAGGAAGTTCAGTAGTTGTGGTAACTACAGAGGGTTTTGATGTTACAACTGTAGTTTCAGGACTCTCTGTTGTAACAACTGGCGACGTGGTTGTAGTCTCAACCACAGCTGTGGTAGAGGTTGTTACTGGACCAGTGGTGACTTCTTTAGGTGGTTTAGTTGTTGCAACCTTTACTGTTGTTCCTGATGATGTTGTAGTTTCTGCAGGTTTGGTTGTGGTTCCCTCAGTTTCTGTTACAATCATTTCAGTAGTTGTGGTAACCACAGAGGGTTTGGATGTTACAACTGTAGTTTCAGGACTCTCTGTTATAACACGTGGCGACGTCGTTGTCGTCTCAACCACAGCTGTGGTAGAGGTTGTTACTGGACCAGTGGTGACTTCTTTAGGTGGTTTAGTTGTTGCAACCTTTACTGTTGTTCCTGATGATGTTGTAGTTTCTGCAGGTTTGGCTGTGGTTCCCTCAGTTTCTGTTACAGGAAGTTCAGTAGTTGTGGTAACTACAGAGGGTTTTGATGTTACAACTGTAGTTTCAGGACTCTCTGTTGTAACAACTGGCGACGTGGTTGTAGTCTCAACCACAGCTGTGGTAGAGGTTGTTACTGGACCAGTGGTGACTTCTTTAGGTGGTTTAGTTGTTGCAACATTTACTGTTGTTCCTGATGATGTTGTAGTTTCTGCAGGTTTGGTTGTGGTTCCCTCAGTTTCTGTTAGAATCATTTCAGTAGTTGTGGTAACCACAGAGGGTTTGGATGTTACAACTGTAGTCTCAGGCCTTTCTGTTGTAACACCTGGCGACGTGGTTGTAGTCTCAACCACAGCTGTGGTAGAGGTTGTTACTGGACCAGTGGTGACTTCTTTAGGTGGTTTAGTTGTTGCAACATTTACTGTTGTTCCTGATGATGTTGTAGTTTCTGCAGGTTTGGTTGTGGTTCCCTCAGTTTCTGTTACAATAATTTCAGTAGTTGTTGTAACCACAGAGGGTTTGGATGTTACAACTGTAGTTTCAGGACTCTCTGTTGTAACAACTGGCGACGTCGTTGTCGTCTCAACCACAGCTGTGGTAGAGGTTGTTACTGGGCCAGTGGTGCCTTCTTTAGGTGGTTTAGTTGTTGCAACCTTTACTGTTGTTCCTGATGATGTTGTAGTTTCTGCAGGTTTGGCTGTGGTTCCCTCAGTTTCTGTTACAGGAAGTTCAGTAGTTGTGGTAACTACAGAGGGTTTTGATGTTACAACTGTAGTTTCAGGACTCTCTGTTGTAACAACTGGCGACGTGGTTGTAGTCTCAACCACAGCTGTGGTAGAGGTTGTTACTGGACCAGTGGTGCCTTCTTTAGGTGGTTTAGTTGTTGCAACATTTACTGTTGTTCCTGATGATGTTGTAGTTTCTGCAGGTTTGGTTGTGGTTCCCTCAGTTTCTGTTACAATCATTTCAGTAGTTGTGGTAACCACAGAGGGTTTGGATGTTACAACTGTAGTCTCAGGCCTTTCTGTTGTAACACCTGGCGACGTCGTTGTAGTCTCAACCACAGCTGTGGTAGAGGTTGTTACTGGACCAGTGGTGACTTCTTTAGGTGGTTTAGTTGTTGCAACCTTTACTGTTGTTCCTGATGATGTTGTAGTTTCTGCAGGTTTGGTTGTGGTTCCCTCAGTTTCTGTTACAATAATTTCAGTAGTTGTTGTAACCACAGAGGGTTTGGATGTTACAACTGTAGTTTCAGGACTCTCTGTTGTAACACCTGGCGACGTCGTTGTCGTCTCAACCACAGCTGTGGTAGAGGTTGTTACTGGGCCAGTGGTGCCTTCTTTAGGTGGTTTAGTTGTTGCAACCTTTACTGTTGTTCCTGATGATGTTGTAGTTTCTGCAGGTTTGGCTGTGGTTCCCTCAGTTTCTGTTACAGGAAGTTCAGTAGTTGTGGTAACTACAGAGGGTTTTGATGTTACAACTGTAGTTTCAGGACTCTCTGTTGTAACAACTGGCGACGTGGTTGTAGTCTCAACCACAGCTGTGGTAGAGGTTGTTACTGGACCAGTGGTGCCTTCTTTAGGTGGTTTAGTTGTTGCAACCTTTACTGTTGTTCCTGATGATGTTGTAGTTTCTGCAGGTTTGGTTGTGGTTCCCTCAGTTTCTGTTACAATCATTTCAGTAGTTGTTGTAACCACAGAGGGTTTGGATGTTACAACTGTAGTTTCAGGACTCTCTGTTATAACACCTGGCGACGTCGTTGTCGTCTCAACCACAGCTGTGGTAGAGGTTGTTACTGGACCAGTGGTGACTTCTTTAGGTGGTTTAGTTGTTGCAACCTTTACTGTTGTTCCTGATGATGTTGTAGTTTCTGCAGGTTTGGTTGTGGTTCCCTCAGTTTCTGTTACAATAATTTCAGTAGTTGTTGTAACCACAGAGGGTTTGGATGTTACAACTGTAGTTTCAGGACTCTCTGTTGTAACAACTGGCGACGTCGTTGTCGTCTCAACCACAGCTGTGGTAGAGGTTGTTACTGGACCAGTGGTGACTTCTTTAGGTTGTTTAGTTGTTGCAACCTTTACTGTTGTTCCTGATGATGTTGTAGTTTCTGCAGGTTTGGTTGTGGTTCCCTCAGTTTCTGTTACAATCATTTCAGTAGTTGTGGTAACCACAGAGGGTTTGGATGTTACAACTGTAGTTTCAGGACTCTCTGTTATAACACGTGGCGACGTCGTTGTCGTCTCAACCACAGCTGTGGTAGAGGTTGTTACTGGACCAGTGGTGACTTCTTTAGGTGGTTTAGTTGTTGCAACCTTTACTGTTGTTCCTGATGATGTTGTAGTTTCTGCAGGTTTGGTTGTGGTTCCCTCAGTTTCTGTTACAGGAAGTTCAGTAGTTGTGGTAACTACAGAGGGTTTTGATGTTACAACTGTAGTTTCAGGACTCTCTGTTGTAACAACTGGCGACGTGGTTGTAGTCTCAACCACAGCTGTGGTAGAGGTTGTTACTGGACCAGTGGTGACTTCTTTAGGTGGTTTAGTTGTTGCAACATTTACTGTTGTTCCTGATGATGTTGTAGTTTCTGCAGGTTTGGTTGTGGTTCCCTCAGTTTCTGTTACAATAATTTCAGTAGTTGTTGTAACCACAGAGGGTTTGGATGTTACAACTGTAGTTTCAGGACTCTCTGTTGTAACAACTGGCGACGTCGTTGTCGTCTCAACCACAGCTGTGGTAGAGGTTGTTACTGGACCAGTGGTGCCTTCTTTAGGTGGTTTAGTTGTTGCAACATTTACTGTTGTTCCTGATGATGTTGTAGTTTCTGCAGGTTTGGTTGTGGTTCCCTCAGTTTCTGTTACAATAATTTCAGTAGTTGTTGTAACCACAGAGGGTTTGGATGTTACAACTGTAGTTTCAGGACTCTCTGTTGTAACAACTGGCGACGTCGTTGTCGTCTCAACCACAGCTGTGGTAGAGGTTGTTACTGGGCCAGTGGTGCCTTCTTTAGGTGGTTTAGTTGTTGCAACCTTTACTGTTGTTCCTGATGATGTTGTAGTTTCTGCAGGTTTGGCTGTGGTTCCCTCAGTTTCTGTTACAGGAAGTTCAGTAGTTGTGGTAACCTACAGAGGGTTTGGATGTTACAACTGTAGTTTCAGGACTCTCTGTTGTAACAACTGGCGACGTGGTTGTAGTCTCAACCACAGCTGTGGTAGAGGTTGTTACTGGACCAGTGGTGCCTTCTTTAGGTGGTTTAGTTGTTGCAACATTTACTGTTGTTCCTGATGATGTTGTAGTTTCTGCAGGTTTGGTTGTGGTTCCCTCAGTTTCTGTTACAATCATTTCAGTAGTTGTGGTAACCACAGAGGGTTTGGATGTTACAACTGTAGTGTCAGGCCTTTCTGTTGTAACACCTGGCGACGTCGTTGTAGTCTCAACCACAGCTGTGGTAGAGGTTGTTACTGGACCAGTGGTGACTTCTTTAGGTGGTTTAGTTGTTGCAACCTTTACTGTTGTTCCTGATGATGTTGTAGTTTCTGCAGGTTTGGTTGTGGTTCCCTCAGTTTCTGTTACAATAATTTCAGTAGTTGTTGTAACCACAGAGGGTTTGGATGTTACAACTGTAGTTTCAGGACTCTCTGTTGTAACACCTGGCGACGTCGTTGTCGTCTCAACCACAGCTGTGGTAGAGGTTGTTACTGGGCCAGTGGTGCCTTCTTTAGGTGGTTTAGTTGTTGCAACCTTTACTGTTGTTCCTGATGATGTTGTAGTTTCTGCAGGTTTGGCTGTGGTTCCCTCAGTTTCTGTTACAGGAAGTTCAGTAGTTGTGGTAACTACAGAGGGTTTTGATGTTACAACTGTAGTTTCAGGACTCTCTGTTGTAACAACTGGCGACGTGGTTGTAGTCTCAACCACAGCTGTGGTAGAGGTTGTTACTGGACCAGTGGTGCCTTCTTTAGGTGGTTTAGTTGTTGCAACCTTTACTGTTGTTCCTGATGATGTTGTAGTTTCTGCAGGTTTGGTTGTGGTTCCCTCAGTTTCTGTTACAATAATTTCAGTAGTTGTTGTAACCACAGAGGGTTTGGATGTTACAACTGTAGTTTCAGGACTCTCTGTTGTAACAACTGGCGACGTCGTTGTCGTCTCAACCACAGCTGTGGTAGAGGTTGTTACTGGGCCAGTGGTGACTTCTTTAGGTGGTTTAGTTGTTGCAACCTTTACTGTTGTTCCTGATGATGTTGTAGTTTCTGCAGGTTTGGTTGTGGTTCCCTCAGTTTCTGTTACAATAATTTCAGTAGTTGTTGTAACCACAGAGGGCTTGGATGTTACAACTGTAGTCTCAGGCCTTTCTGTTGTAACACCTGGCGACGTGGTTGTAGTCTCAACCACAGCTGTGGTAGAGGTTGTTACTGGACCAGTGGTGACTTCTTTAGGTGGTTTAGTTGTTGCAACCTTTACTGTTGTTCCTGATGATGTTGTAGTTTCTGCAGGTTTGGTTGTGGTTCCCTCAGTTTCTGTTACAATAATTTCAGTAGTTGTGGTAACCACAGAGGGTTTGGATGTTACAACTGTAGTTTCAGGACTCTCTGTTGTAACAACTGGCACTGATGTTGTAGTCTCAAGAACAGCTGTGGTAGAGGTTGTTACTGGACCAGTGGTGCCTTCTTTAGGTGGTTTAGTTGTTGCAACCTTTACTGTTGTTCCTGATGATGTTGTAGTTTCTGCAGGTTTGGTTGTGGTTCCCTCAGTTTCTGTTACAATAATTTCAGTAGTTGTTGTAACCACAGAGGGTTTGGATGTTACAACTGTAGTTTCAGGACTCTCTGTTGTAACAACTGGCGACGTCGTTGTCGTCTCAACCACAGCTGTGGTAGAGGTTGTTACTGGGCCAGTGGTGCCTTCTTTAGGTGGTTTAGTTGTTGCAACCTTTACTGTTGTTCCTGATGATGTTGTAGTTTCTGCAGGTTTGGCTGTGGTTCCCTCAGTTTCTGTTACAGGAAGTTCAGTAGTTGTGGTAACTACAGAGGGTTTTGATGTTACAACTGTAGTTTCAGGACTCTCTGTTGTAACAACTGGCGACGTGGTTGTAGTCTCAACCACAGCTGTGGTAGAGGTTGTTACTGGACCAGTGGTGCCTTCTTTAGGTGGTTTAGTTGTTGCAACATTTACTGTTGTTCCTGATGATGTTGTAGTTTCTGCAGGTTTGGTTGTGGTTCCCTCAGTTTCTGTTACAATCATTTCAGTAGTTGTGGTAACCACAGAGGGTTTGGATGTTACAACTGTAGTGTCAGGCCTTCTGTTGTAACACCTGGCGACGTCGTTGTAGTCTCAACCACAGCTGTGGTAGAGGTTGTTACTGGACCAGTGGTGACTTCTTTAGGTGGTTTAGTTGTTGCAACCTTTACTGTTGTTCCTGATGATGTTGTAGTTTCTGCAGGTTTGGTTGTGGTTCCCTCAGTTTCTGTTACAATAATTTCAGTAGTTGTTGTAACCACAGAGGGTTTGGATGTTACAACTGTAGTTTCAGGACTCTCTGTTGTAACAACTGGCGACGTCGTTGTCGTCTCAACCACAGCTGTGGTAGAGGTTGTTACTGGGCCAGTGGTGCCTTCTTTAGGTGGTTTAGTTGTTGCAACCTTTACTGTTGTTCCTGATGATGTTGTAGTTTCTGCAGGTTTGGCTGTGGTTCCCTCAGTTTCTGTTACAGGAAGTTCAGTAGTTGTGGTAACTACAGAGGGTTTTGATGTTACAACTGTAGTTTCAGGACTCTCTGTTGTAACAACTGGCGACGTGGTTGTAGTCTCAACCACAGCTGTGGTAGAGGTTGTTACTGGACCAGTGGTGCCTTCTTTAGGTGGTTTAGTTGTTGCAACCTTTACTGTTGTTCCTGATGATGTTGTAGTTTCTGCAGGTTTGGTTGTGGTTCCCTCAGTTTCTGTTACAATAATTTCAGTAGTTGTTGTAACCACAGAGGGTTTGGATGTTACAACTGTAGTTTCAGGACTCTCTGTTGTAACAACTGGCGACGTCGTTGTCGTCTCAACCACAGCTGTGGTAGAGGTTGTTACTGGGCCAGTGGTGACTTCTTTAGGTGGTTTAGTTGTTGCAACCTTTACTGTTGTTCCTGATGATGTTGTAGTTTCTGCAGGTTTGGTTGTGGTTCCCTCAGTTTCTGTTACAATAATTTCAGTAGTTGTTGTAACCACAGAGGGCTTGGATGTTACAACTGTAGTCTCAGGCCTTTCTGTTGTAACACCTGGCGACGTGGTTGTAGTCTCAACCACAGCTGTGGTAGAGGTTGTTACTGGACCAGTGGTGACTTCTTTAGGTGGTTTAGTTGTTGCAACCTTTACTGTTGTTCCTGATGATGTTGTAGTTTCTGCAGGTTTGGTTGTGGTTCCCTCAGTTTCTGTTACAATAATTTCAGTAGTTGTGGTAACCACAGAGGGTTTGGATGTTACAACTGTAGTTTCAGGACTCTCTGTTGTAACAACTGGCACTGATGTTGTAGTCTCAAGACACAGCTGTGGTAGAGGTTGTTACTGGACCAGTGGTGCCTTCTTTAGGTGGTTTAGTTGTTGCAACCTTTACTGTTGTTCCTGATGATGTTGTAGTTTCTGCAGGTTTGGTTGTGGTTCCCTCAGTTTCTGTTACAATAATTTCAGTAGTTGTTGTAACCACAGAGGGTTTGGATGTTACAACTGTAGTTTCAGGACTCTCTGTTGTAACAACTGGCGACGTCGTTGTCGTCTCAACCACAGCTGTGGTAGAGGTTGTTACTGGACCAGTGGTGACTTCTTTAGGTGGTTTAGTTGTTGCAACCTTTACTGTTGTTCCTGATGATGTTGTAGTTTCTGCAGGTTTGGCTGTGGTTCCCTCAGTTTCTGTTACAGGAAGTTCAGTAGTTGTGGTAACTACAGAGGGTTTTGATGTTACAACTGTAGTTTCAGGACTCTCTGTTGTAACAACTGGCGACGTGGTTTGTAGTCTCAACCACAGCTGTGGTAGAGGTTGTTACTGGACCAGTGGTGCCTTCTTTAGGTGGTTTAGTTGTTGCAACCTTTACTGTTGTTCCTGATGATGTTGTAGTTTCTGCAGGTTTGGTTGTGGTTCCCTCAGTTTCTGTTACAATAATTTCAGTAGTTGTTGTAACCACAGAGGGTTTGGATGTTACAACTGTAGTTTCAGGACTCTCTGTTGTAACAACTGGCGACGTCGTTGTCGTCTCAACCACAGCTGTGGTAGAGGTTGTTACTGGGCCAGTGGTGACTTCTTTAGGTGGTTTAGTTGTTGCAACCTTTACTGTTGTTCCTGATGATGTTGTAGTTTCTGCAGGTTTGGTTGTGGTTCCCTCAGTTTCTGTTACAATAATTTCAGTAGTTGTTGTAACCACAGAGGGCTTGGATGTTACAACTGTAGTCTCAGGCCTTTCTGTTGTAACACCTGGCGACGTGGTTGTAGTCTCAACCACAGCTGTGGTAGAGGTTGTTACTGGACCAGTGGTGACTTCTTTAGGTGGTTTAGTTGTTGCAACCTTTACTGTTGTTCCTGATGATGTTGTAGTTTCTGCAGGTTTGGTTGTGGTTCCCTCAGTTTCTGTTACAATAATTTCAGTAGTTGTTGTAACCACAGAGGGTTTGGATGTTACAACTGTAGTTTCAGGACTCTCTGTTGTAACACCTGGCGACGTCGTTGTCGTCTCAACCACAGCTGTGGTAGAGGTTGTTACTGGGCCAGTGGTGCCTTCTTTAGGTGGTTTAGTTGTTGCAACCTTTACTGTTGTTCCTGATGATGTTGTAGTTTCTGCAGGTTTGGCTGTGGTTCCCTCAGTTTCTGTTACAGGAAGTTCAGTAGTTGTGGTAACTACAGAGGGTTTTGATGTTACAACTGTAGTTTCAGGACTCTCTGTTGTAACAACTGGCGACGTGGTTGTAGTCTCAACCACAGCTGTGGTAGAGGTTGTTACTGGACCAGTGGTGCCTTCTTTAGGTGGTTTAGTTGTTGCAACCTTTACTGTTGTTCCTGATGATGTTGTAGTTTCTGCAGGTTTGGTTGTGGTTCCCTCAGTTTCTGTTACAATAATTTCAGCAGTTGTTGTAACCACAGAGGGTTGGATGTTACAACTGTAGTTTCAGGACTCTCTGTTGTAACAACTGGCGACGTCGTTGTCGTCTCAACCACAGCTGTGGTAGAGGTTGTTACTGGGCCAGTGGTGACTTCTTTAGGTGGTTTAGTTGTTGCAACCTTTACTGTTGTTCCTGATGATGTTGTAGTTTCTGCAGGTTTGGTTGTGGTTCCCTCAGTTTCTGTTACAATAATTTCAGTAGTTGTTGTAACCACAGAGGGCTTGGATGTTACAACTGTAGTCTCAGGCCTTTCTGTTGTAACACCTGGCGACGTGGTTGTAGTCTCAACCACAGCTGTGGTAGAGGTTGTTACTGGACCAGTGGTGACTTCTTTAGGTGGTTTAGTTGTTGCAACCTTTACTGTTGTTCCTGATGATGTTGTAGTTTCTGCAGGTTTGGTTGTGGTTCCCTCAGTTTCTGTTACAATAATTTCAGTAGTTGTGGTAACCACAGAGGGTTTGGATGTTACAACTGTAGTTTCAGGACTCTCTGTTGTAACAACTGGCACTGATGTTGTAGTCTCAAGAACAGCTGTGGTAGAGGTTGTTACTGGACCAGTGGTGCCTTCTTTAGGTGGTTTAGTTGTTGCAACCTTTACTGTTGTTCCTGATGATGTTGTAGTTTCTGCAGGTTTGGTTGTGGTTCCCTCAGTTTCTGTTACAGGAAGTTCAGTAGTTGTGGTAACTACAGAGGGTTTTGATGTTACAACTGTAGTTTCAGGACTCTCTGTTGTAACAACTGGCGACGTGGTTGTAGTCTCAACCACAGCTGTGGTAGAGGTTGTTACTGGACCAGTGGTGACTTCTTTAGGTGGTTTAGTTGTTGCAACATTTACTGTTGTTCCTGATGATGTTGTAGTTTCTGCAAGTTTGGTTGTGGTTCCCTCAGTTTCTGTTACAATCATTTCAGTAGTTGTGGTAACCACAGAGGGTTTGGATGTTACAACTGTAGTTTCAGGACTCTCTGTTATAACACCTGGCGACGTCGTTGTCGTCTCAACCACAGCTGTGGTAGAGGTTGTTACTGGACCAGTGGTGACTTCTTTAGGTGGTTTAGTTGTTGCAACCTTTACTGTTGTTCCTGATGATGTTGTAGTTTCTGCAGGTTTGGTTGTGGTTCCCTCAGTTTCTGTTACAATCATTTCAGTAGTTGTGGTAACCACAGAGGGTTTGGATGTTACAACTGTAGTTTCAGGACTCTCTGTTATAACACGTGGCGACGTCGTTGTCGTCTCAACCACAGCTGTGGTAGAGGTTGTTACTGGACCAGTGGTGACTTCTTTAGGTGGTTTAGTTGTTGCAACCTTTACTGTTGTTCCTGATGATGTTGTAGTTTCTGCAGGTTTGGCTGTGGTTCCCTCAGTTTCTGTTACAGGAAGTTCAGTAGTTGTGGTAACTACAGAGGGTTTTGATGTTACAACTGTAGTCTCAGGCCTTTCTGTTGTAACACCTGGCGACGTGGTTGTAGTCTCAACCACAGCTGTGGTAGAGGTTGTTACTGGACCCGTGGTGACTTCTTTAGGTGGTTTAGTTGTTGCAACCTTTACTGTTGTTCCTGATGATGTTGTTGTTTCTGCAGGTTTGGCAGTCGTTCCCTCAGTTTCTGTAACAGGAATTTCAGTAGTCGTGGTACCAACAGAGGGTTTTGATGTTAGAACTGTAGTTTCAGGACTTTCTGTAACACCTGACGTCGTAGGTTGAACAACAGCTGTGGTCAAAATTGTGACAGGAAAAACTGTGGTTCCTAGTGATCCAGTAGTGTAAACAGTTCTGGTCCGTGGAAGTGTCTGTGTTATTGGTCCAATAGAAGTTGTAGCTTCAGCCGTGGCTCCTGTAGTTATAGTTGTAGACTTTGTTGGCAATGTACTACCGGTCTCCAATGTTGTTGCTTGTGATGTGGATACTTCTGCAGATGTGGTTCCCAATGTCGTGTTTGCTTGTAACGTAGTTGCAGCAACTGTATGGAAATCAGACATTTTGTGAACATTGCAAAATGTGTATATTTTCAGATAACATTATCAAAATCTACCTTTTATTAAAGTATTTATTTAATTTTTGTATACGTTTTTCTACTACATAATCAACGTTTATGACATAAGTGTTCATGCCGCACATATTTTTCTTACCTAAAGTGGTCTCTCCAACCGTGCTGAATGCAAAAGACGTGGTTTGAGGGCTTGGTGTAGTGGTAGTTACGCACGGGTACGTTCTTCTTCTTATAGTCCCATTTGCCCCACACTCAGCTGTAATGCAGTTTCCTATCCCATCCGTGGTGTTGTAGATGGTTCTCCCATATTCATATGTTTTTCCATTAATGAAGCATGTACAAGCTGCAGTTTAAGAGTAACATGCTTTTAATGTTCTTATATAGTGTGGGTATTTGTATTCACATGAAATAATGCATAAATATTGTGTCAGGCTTGGGACAGTGTATATTTTCACTTACAGTTCACATTGTAGCTGCACCTTATTCCAGAAACTGTACAGGAGCTAAACATAAAAAGATACATTTAGTCATACCAATAATCCTACAGTAAGTAGTTTGCATGCCATGAGCCACCACAAAGATCACTTCATGTAAGCCCACCCCAAGATGTTAATAACAAGTAGGACATGTTTATTTTAGACAAGCATGATTAGTTTTAAAAACCTGGTCTGTGTGGCCTGATTTTGGTTTTGTGTGTGTGTGTGTGTGTGTGTGTGTGTGTGTGTGTGTGTGTGTGTGTGTGTGTGTGTGTGTGTGTGTGTGTGTGTGTGTGTGTGTGTGTGTGTGTGTGCGTGCGTGTGTTTCCTTTTCATACAGGGGCCCACAGTCAATAAGGTGCAGATCCCTGTACATTAAGAAGACTATGTGTCGGCCTTATATATACAATTGGACCCGCCAATTCACCTTTTCAGTTCAACAAGACAGCGCTTTCTACATTTTTTGAAGTATCTTCCTGATCAGAGGAGCTTTTGCAATATCAACTTATCACAGAACTTTATCTGAATTCATTTTCATTTTAATTTGAAGTCCTCTCATAGTCTCCTGTGCTGCAGTACCACTTTTTGCCTGAACCATTACTAATAGGTGCTGTTTTACTGAAACACAATTATTACTATGTGTTATTGAAATAATTGAGGGAATGTAGATATGCAGAAAAGTGTTTTAAATACAGATTTATTCTTCCTTACGAATGGTTTAAACTTCAACTTTCAAGCTTTCACATCTAGGTCATACACATTTATCGGGCTTTGACTTGATTGAGACCAAATTTCAATAAATTCTCTGAATGAGACATACCAAGTGTAACAGTTGGTCGATGGAACTGTATCTCCAATGCTGTAGTGGGTGCCTTTGTCATCATAGCAGCCACATTGGAGCCAGGTGACACACTTTATGGTGTCTTCGTCAAAGTAGGGATGGGTTGGGGGACACTGTGGATAGCAGCCTGCAACACCATTATAACATTTTGATTAACATATGTAGAAAAAGTATTGCTTAATGGCACTATACAAATGCAGCGGCATTCATATAGTGCTTAAACTCAAAACTCTTTACTAACACTGCCAAATGCAATTTGCTGAAAGGCTTGGTCTCAAATAATGACCGTGCACAGGGGCCTCATATATTGACATCACGTATGCTCGATGTAGAATATAGACTCAAAAGGTTGACACAGCTGATTCAAAACTGGAACACGCAGCAGGAAATACACTGAAATATTTTTTGTGAATGAAGTAGCAACTGTTTATGTACAAATGTGTCTGATCTTCTGAGGAAGCAGCGCTCACAGCGTCCGCTATATGCTCTTTGTAATGTCCACATTGCGACCACCAAATAACATGATTTATAAGTCTCCACCTTCCAAACAAGAACCTCGATATTGCACAGTGGTAAAATTCAGCAGAAAAGTGCACAATATTTCCAGTTAATTGTGAAAAAAAAAAACAGGGAAGCTGCATAAGCAGTTTTGGGGGTTTCAATCGTACGCAACTTTCTCAAGTGAATCCTACTCACAGTTAAAAAAAATATTTTTTATTTTTTAGAATAAAGGTCTACATATCAGTCAGTTGACCTGAGTTGTACTCAAAGCATGACCTTAACACCTTCCTCTAGTCAAGATGATGGCATGTTAAAATATCTGTGGAAAGTACCTTCGAGGGCAGTGATGAGCGTGGAACAGTTTCCTGAAGGATTCCTACATGTCTTCATGCAGTCAGCTCCACAAGGCTTGTAATGCCACTCACATTCACCAGGGGAGTTATAATAGTCGCAGAAAACAGCTGCAAGAAACAAAATATGTACTTCATTGCTCTTGTTACAACATTCAAGGTATTACTTCATATGACAAACTTGTTTCTTTTTTTAAAGACACTTTCTACAAATCCTCGAATGCTGTGTCTCAGCTTTTCCTGGTGTGATGGTGGCCAAACTTACGGCACAGCTTTGGAGTTCTCCATTTAACACAGGCCCCAGCTTCATTACAAGCTTTGGCATAAGCAGCCACAGCAGTGCAGAGACACTCACAGTCCCCACCAGAGTCACAAGCACAAGAGTCTCTCACGCAAGAATCAAAGTATGGACCAGGGTCAACCTTGAACACACAATAGTGCACTGTTTAGCAAAATAGTTTAGGAAAATGATAAAAGTAGGGCATAACAAAAAAATGTCGTTCTATGCTTGTAGTAGTGGCAACTATGGCATCGGGAACAAAATAAGTAATCGTAATCAGTCATAGATTGGGACACAATTACAAATATAGAATTGTCCAAATACCACAGCATTTGATTTGTATGAGTCTGATAACGTTGTTACCTTTGAATGGCAGCTCTGGAAGGTGACACTGACGATGATGCTGCACTGTTTCTGGGACCAGGCTGCTCGATAGCGGTTCGAGGCACAGGGATCAGTGACGAGTTTGGCATTTCGGCAGTCGGATGAAACCTTCCAACTGTTTGCAAATTCTAGAACATCTGCAACTTTCTCCTGGGAGCGGGTGGTGAAGTCATTCTTGCTGTTACCGTCGTAGTTTCCACACAGACCACATACTTGACCCTAAAGGGGGAAGCACAATGAAAGTATATACAGTACAGCTATGATGGGACTGATACATAGTAAGGCAAATATTCTTCACCCAGGCGGAGGTATGGCATATTCATCTGATGCCTTGACTTTTCATAGAAACTGTACACTGACGTTCCAGAGGGCTAGTTTATACTAAACATTGTCATTGGAAACTATCTGGGAAAAGAGTTTGAACAAAAAAAGTACTTGGCAGGAGTTAAGATGGATCAATCAAACTCTTACAAATACCAGTCAGGAGAAGAAGGGAAACATGGTTTTAATTGAAAACGCCTTTAGTGCCATTCTTGCTAATCTTTCAATGAAAGAATATTTTCCAGGTGTGACATAATTTACTACAGAACATTTCAGAGTATTGCTAATTCCCATGAGGAATGTACCTTTAGCTAATTTGAAGCTGAATTGATTGATTAAAACATCAAAATAACTGCTAAAACCCCAGGCTTAAACACCTTTTATGGCCAATTTCTTTGCAGAAAACTAAATAATGCTGTCAGGTTTAAAACTACTAAATTCAGTCTTCTTTTATCTGTTAAGTCTCCACCATCTACTGAGATAAAAGCTTAAAACAATGGTAACCGGCTAGTCACTAACTTGATGAGAACAGTAAGGCTGCATCTGTTAGCGAATGGGCATGTCCACAAAAAAAATTATATTGGGATATTTCAACCAACTATTGAGTAAATCTGAAACGTAACTGCCCGTATCAATATGAAAAATTAAGAAATAGAGGCATGATTTTTTTACCTGGAGCTGCGGGTTGAGTTTAATGAAAAGACTGGTCTTCTGGTCCCAAACAATCACAAGTCCCGGCTTGATCGTCACCACCAGGTAGATGCCCATCTTCTGTAACCGACCTGTACCACCTTTACCACCGCTGCCCTTTAGCACGCTGAACTTCTCATCTTTTAATTGGAATTCACTATCCTGTGGGCAAAATCAAATCATCATGGAGTTAAATAAGTGGGAACAGGTTAAGGTTTGATCAATTCATCTTTCTTCTCTAGATTTAACATGATATGGTAAATACCATTTCATTAAAGGGAACATGATAGCTGGAAATAAAATGCCTTCTTCAGAAAGAAAGAAACAAATCCAAATAGACTGCATGCCAGTAGCAAGGACACATTTTCATTTGCAGTGACATTGAATGTGAATATACACACAGGCTGCACATGACCACAAGGTATTCTCTATAGTTAGGGCATTTGCATCAAGGCATTACCATAGGACAACAATCTATAATTTAAATGTCTATAATATACAGCTCTGTAAAAAATGAAGAGACCACTGCGAAACTATCAGTTTCTATGTTTTTGACTATTTATAGGTATGTTTTGAGTACAACATTTCTCTGTGTTGGAATTCAACAGACACTGGAATGGAATGGCTGCCATACATGTAGAGATTGAGATTAAGGAAACATTTGGAGTGGTTTCTTAATTTTTTCCAGAGCTGTATGTTGGTTTTAGAGTGTGCCTCATGCCAACAACTTTCGGCAGAACATGTGCTCGGTGTAGGTGTGTTGTGTTTACCCCCATGTAGATCTTGATGGCCTTGGAGCAGGTGGTTCCTGTGCTTCCACATGGAACATTTTCCGAGATAATTCTGAAGCTTCCGTTGCTCTGACCGCTGCCACAGTAGTCCTGAGTAAGGCATAGACACAGGATGCAATTACTGGAAACCAAGTTACAATGCTTAACTTTTTCTCATGAAATAAGACCCCATTAGAGATTATTGATCTGCAATTTTTCTACGTTACTATGTATACTCATTTGTCTTTATTTGTATTCTAGTAGTAACTATAAAAGTGCTTTTATTCTCTATATTAATAAGTTAGCTTATTCTTTATTTTTGCATGCCTTTTTTTCCTGCTATGCCACTCTTTACTGTAATAACGTAAATGTCCCGCTGTGGGACAAATAAAGGATTTCTGATCCTGATTCTGAAGTTGTCCTCTTAAACCTGAGGGCCTCGCAGGAATCGATGCAGCATTTTATCCAGCCAAATCTGATTTTAATGATATCCGCCTGCCTTAGTGATCATAACCGACATAGTTTAAGTTACAGCTAATTCAGTAATCAGATCATGGTTATGATGGAAAAAGACAGATTATTGAAAGATATTTGACGGCACTGTAAACATTTAGTGTAACCATAGTAAGCACAGTTGAGACATTTTAAGAATTACAATTGTATTCACTGTTCCTCTTTCCATCTGCCACTTTACCTGCAGAAGTGTGTATTCACACTCTCCATTGAAGTCAAACCTCTTATCATCAAACGTGACGAAGTGCCCGTCACCATAGATACCACACACTGCATCACAGAGATTGGTGGTACATGTGAACTTCCTTCCACTGCAGGAGCTGGGGAGACGAACGCCAGAAACAAACTTTAATAAGTTAAACCGACCATAAAGAATCAATGCATCTTTAGGTTTTTCTATCGGGCTGTCAATGTTAACATCTTAATGTTCGCAACTGGAAAGCTTAATGTATTAAAACAAAACATATGCAAATATATAACATTACTAAGTTTGACCCAGAGTTGCCCCATAATACCAGAGCGGATGTTTACCATGGATCGCATGGCAGTGAAAAGAGAAAGTAAGTCATTACTATCTTGCTGCACTGGTTTGGTTCAGGTGTGGTGCAAAGAGAGGAAAGGCATTTTTCTGAAGTATGCTCCAGTTTGTTGTCGATGATCAGGAGTGTGAAATATTGGAGGGTCACCACTGGAACAGATAGAGCTGCTGTATGATAGCAGCAGAGACGGTATGCCCACGCATTATGCAGAGGGGAATCGCTCTCTGGGACAGCAGCTTTTTTTTTAGCTCAGTGTCGGGATTCTTTGGGAAATTCATGCCAATTATTCATTTTAGACCGACATGTTTTATAGCAAAGACACAGCTAACACGAATGTGAAATGTTTAATACAAATATCAGATATAAATACAGATATTTTAATGAAGTTTATATTATTTTTAATAGTCGTATTTAACGACGAGGACAAAATGAAAAAGTTAAAGATAAGAAAAGATTTGAAGAAGATGTAGTGCTCAGGTTAGCTGTAAGGGGAGATATGTAGGAAACTACACAACTACAGCAGCAGTAGTTTCTGGAGAAAACCTGCATAGACAATTTAGATTTATTACACCGTTTTAACGAGCTCAATATAATTTATCAGAGACATCAAAATGTCAGAGAGCATGTGATGAAAAACATGCCGCTTTCAGTCATAAACCTTGTTTTAATTTGTTTTACAAATATTAGATGTAGAATGTGTAGTACTTATAGTATAGTCATAACAGACATTTACTTAAAGAATGATGAACATTTACTTGTATATATTGGATTATGTCTTGACTGATATCTTTTCTAAATATTTGTATTTTCATAAAAGGTTGTATTTCAAAGTGCTGGTACTGTTTCCACCAATGTTACTCAATTTAGTTAATTTTACAAAAATAAAATACCATGGAAAATCATTGTGTGAGAGGATATGCAGTGTAGTTTCAAGTTTCAAGGCTTTTATTGTCATCAACATAGCTACAGTGTAGTTATGTTGATGAAAATCTTAGATCACAGGCTCCTCCAACAGAGCAACACAATAAAACAGATAAAATAGTGCAATTAAACACAAATAAAATAGAATAGAAATATTGCAATCAGAGTCTATATACAAGTAATTGGAAGAAGAAGAAGAAATACTTTATTCATCCCTTACAGGGACATTTCTTTCCCCACTCTGTTGTGTTTACACACACAGGGGAAGATATACATGCACACACACAACCGCATGCGGATAGGAGAGGTGGCAGAGCAGAGAGGCTGCCAGGTGCTCAGCACCAAGGGAGTGGCAGTTTTGAGGTTAGGTGCCTTGCTCAAGGGCCCCTCGGCAGTGGCCTTGGAGGTGAACTGGCACCTCTCCAGCTACCAGCTCAGTCCATATTTGTATTTGTTTGTCCGATCGGGACGTGAACCGGCGACCCTTCGGTTCCAAGACCAAGTCCCTACAGACTGAGCCACTGCCGCCTTCTTTTTTTACTTTTTTTTCGAATGATATATTAGATAAATAATTTCTAAGTAGCAGCCAGATGAATGTTATGGATATTGTTTCTAAGTTCAGGTGTTTAATAGTCTTATGGCCTGTGGGATGAAACTGTCCCTGAGTCTGGTGGTTTTAGTCCGGATGCTGCGGTACCGCCTGCCAGACGGCAGCAGACAGAACAGTTTGTGGCTGGGGTGATGGGGGTCTTTTATAATCCTGTGGGCTTTCTTACTGAGCCGCTGGGAGTAAACATAAGAGGTTTCTCAATACTCTAATTTCCCCTCCTCGACTCCTCGACTCCTCGACTCCTCGGTCCTCCGGTAGTGACCCGGAAATAGATTTCAGCGCGCCATGTTGAAGGACATCTCATTTCTCTAAATGCACATCGAGGACCGAGCATCGAGCGTCGAGGAGGCTCTCTGGAGGAGCTATAACCGAGGATACACTGATGGGTCCTCCACGGCTCCTCCACGGATGCATTTCCGGGAACGGTGGAGTCACGGCCAGACTTATCTCAGCCAATGACAGCTCTGCATGCATCCCCTGGATATTATTTTAGTAACTGCTTTCATCGCGACGCGATGTTTACAGTGAGAACAGCTGTGAGGTCCGTGCAGAAAGCAGAGCAGTGTGTATAATATATATCACTCAGTATAACAGGCCTACTCTCTTTATTTGCTTTAGTTTAGTAGATATCTACAAACAAAGTCGATATTTTTCTAAAACCATTTAGTGCTTCACATAATAAAATACACAACGGCTGTAGCTTGATTATGCTTTAGGAGCTGTAGGTGTGTGTGGTATACAGTGTGTAGGTGTGTGTGTGGTACAGTGTGTAGGTGTGTGTGTGGTACAGTGTGTAGGTGTGTGTGTTGTACAGTGTGTAGGTGTGTGTGTGTGGTACAGTGCGTAGATGCGGCGGACAGACAGGTCTCAGTTGGTTTGGTGTCCTATGCTTACTTTTAATACTTGTAAATACAACTTTTGGCCCGTAATTTCAATTCCACATTGTAGCGACCAGAGAGAGGGGGGGGATATATCCAGTCTCTGATTGTGTTACGTTATTATGAGAGTGCTCTCATACTTGTTTGATTCTGAAATTGTATATATTTATGTAAATATATTTGTGTGTGTGTGTCCGCATCTGTAGCCTGTTATTGTCTCATTATACCGCACTGTCAATGAATTAAAAGTAAATATATAAGTCGTCATGAACACATCTGTCCATCAGACAGAGGGCTGCTGTGCCTCCTGTCATCATTAATGGACGTCTCTTTAAAATGATCGCTCAGAGGAGAGGAGTTCTCATTTCTCTAACCGCCTGCTGCTTCCCCTCCTCTCTCCTCGGTTCCCCTCCTCAGTCCTCCGCTCGCATCTCCTGTAAGTCTCGAGGATAGGAGTCGAGGAGGGGAAATTAGAGTATTGAGAAACCTCTATAGTGTGTGTATTACCCAGCAGCTATATAAAATACTGTGTATGTGTAAAGAAGTGCACAAACCAGGTGTTGCAGTCCACAGTGAGAGTCTGCCCGGGCTGATAGGCCTGTCCGTTGTGCAGGCATGGACAGCTGCTCTCCGTGATGCAGCCTCCCAGCCCGTCCGACACCAGGCCGTTAGGGCACATGCAGCCCGACGTGCAGCCGCTACTGATCTGTAGCACACCAACGGGGGCGGAAAAGGCTGTTAGTCATGTATGTTAGACAACTGTGTTACCGTGTGTGTGTGTGTGTGTGTGTGTGTGTGTGTGTGTGTGTGTGTGTGTGTGTGTGTGTGTGTGTGTGTGTGTGTGTGTGTGTGTGTGTGTGTGTGTGTGTGTGTGTGTGTGTGTTTGTGCACGCTATGCTGTACTTACACAACCCATGTCCAGAGTGCTGCAGCTCTTTTGACACTCAGTCCCAGGGACCCCAGGTTGAACAGTGGAGCAGTCAAAGTAAACCATTGGGGCAACACATGATGGGGAGGCTGGGTAATAAATGAGAAACTCATGATGAAGAGCGTTGTGATCTTGTCATAATATTGCATAGTGCATATGATTATTATTACTATATTGCACACGACGAATGAACAGGAATGATTTTCCTTCATCTGAGGATCATCTTTCATGATTTGGAAGATAATTCAAAAGGTTTGGAAATTACAAGGGGATTAACATTTAATCATTATCATTCACAAATCAAAGTTAAGCACAATAGCATTCACCAAATAGCATTTGATTCTGTGCATATGTGGAAACATACATGGTAGTTGTGTCCCTCCTGAGCAGCTGAGGGCTCCTTGTCTGCAGACACTGTGACAAAAAGAGTTCAAGTCATCAGCTACTGTAGCATCCTGAAACCATTCTATGTTTGTCAATGGAATTCTTTATCGTACTGAAATAATATTGACTTGCTACAATGTCCTCTAGCTGCCCCTCATTTTCCATATCAACTGTTCCATTGGTAGAATAGAAATGCCTATAATTCCAGCGTGGGAATGTTCACATATCCAAAATAGATAGCTAGATTTGAAGTAACACCAGTGAAGTGAAAACTCAAGCCAAGTTTATTTTTTCATTATGTTACAAAAAAGAGATTCAAGTAAATCATAGCACCTTTTGAATGAGCTTAATTCACTATATTAGTGTTAGGATAAAACTGTTTTTATTTGCTTAAGGTTTGTTGACACTATGTATTTCCGTCATTATTTATAATATTTGACTTGAGATTTATATCATCCTCAGGATGAGTCCAATGCCTTATTATGTACTATATGTACACTACTAGCAAATGTTAGCATGCTATGCTAACATTCGTAACTAGGATAGTGATGGTGTGCATTAATCTATGAATCATTAACATCAGTTACTAATGCTAATGATAGCATGTTGCCATACTATCATTAACATCTCAAAATACAAACACAGAGATGCTGGCTTGTTTCCATTACAGTTCCTTTTCCTGAAATAACTCCTTAGTCTTTAAACTATGTTTACTGTCCCCCACTTCATTTGACTATCAAATGTATCCATTGTATAATCCTTAAATCGAATACAATTTTCTAGATTGGCAGCTCACTATAAACAGTTATTTGATGTGATTCTGAATGCCTAACCTCTGACATCATTACACTATGTTTTTACCATGTGTTGCCATCTTTGTTGACAGTCTGCCCAGCAGGAATAATGGTGTCTTTATCATAGCAGGGACAGCGTTCTCTGGACACACACTGGCTCTCCCCGGTCATGTAGGTTCCCTCTGCACAGCCGCAGCCGTCCACCGCGGTGAAGCTGCTCTGGCAGGAGTAGTCCGCCTGGCTGAGGGAGCGGCAGGTGCGCTGGCAGCAGGTCATGTTGTAGTCATACACAGTTTCTCCTGGACATGATTCACTGAATTTTCCTAGTATGAGAGATACAATTTGAGAAGTAGCAAAATAGTGTATGTGTAATTAAATCAATTTTTCATCCAGGTAAATTATTTGTTGACGTTGATAGGGTTCACTCACCACAGATGGTGTTCCTCCAGCCTCTAAAATGGATCCCTGCAGCTGCACAGGCATAAACATAGGCGGAGACTGCGGCACACATGCTTTCCTCACTGTTCTCACAGTTACAGCTGTCATATATGCAGTTCTGGGTGGAGACACAGTCAACATTGACATTTAACAATACATTAGTTTAGTTGTAGTTTTTGGTCATTACAGATTTTTGTGAGCAGACCTACTTCTTTGTACATGCTGGGGCTAATTAAGGAATGGCAGGAAGCAAACAGTCCCTGGGGATCGGCAAGTTTGGAGCACCAGTACTTGGCATAACTCTCTGAGGGACAGAAACATAAAGAAATTAAGTATTTACAAAACACAACATGCCCTGAAAATGTCATGATTAACTCTGAAAAGTGGCATGGTATGCTTTCACATGGTATGACCATCTACATTACACCTTATGATGTGTCAAAGACCCAAGTCTAGCTGTACCTTTGTTGATGCTTTGGCGACAGGGGTGTCCAAATCCTGCTATAATGTCGGGGCACTTGGCTCTAGTTTTCCATGAGTTGCCAAAGGCTGAAGAAGTACCCTCCACCAGCCCACTAATCACCTTGAAGTCATCACTAATTTTGTTGTTGAAGTTCCCACACAAACCTGTGGGGTTAGGTGATACATTATTTCACAGAAACCTTACATGACATGTGAATTATTATTAACAGAAACATATTAGAACCAGTAATGTTTTTTTAATACTATGCTGAAATCATAATGTCAAATCAAATGTCTATCCAGACACTGAAACAATAATGTAAGCCATACCAGAGGTGGTTCCTTTCAGAGAAGTGTCAGCTGAGATGAAGACCTGCATCACCGGGGACAGCTGGACCATTACTTGAATGCCCACCTTGATGTCCATGACGATGTAGAAGGAGGACGGACTGAAGGCGCTCAGCATCGCTGCGGCAGGCAGAACACACAGGTGTCAGTGTTCTGCTATAATTCTCTTCTCATGTTCATCTTCTCTTAATTTGTCTTCATCTACCGCATTAATACAAATTCAACACTCCTTGAACTTGCAATTAACAACTCTGAAGTTTGTATTTAAATAAATAAACATTTACAGCTGCATTGTGTGTTCAGTAACTCACGTGTAAACAGTGGAAGCATAGAGGCAATCTGGTTCACATAGACCTGCCCGCTAGCTGTAATTTTAATAACCTGAGAGTTTGTGGAGGGAGACACATTAGAGTATGAAACAGGAGTCCAACAATCATCGCATCTTTTGTGTGTGTGTTTAGGGGAGACACTCATTTGTCCTCCTTGTAAGATTATCTCTATTTGTAGGGTTGATCATAAATAGATACAAAGTAGACAATAATAACAAGAAATAAACAAATAAGCTATGTGCAAGTATACATTCCCTGTTAAGCCCCGAGCCTGTTTTTCATGTTTCAGGCTCGAAAATGACATGCCCAAAACAAATGACTACAACTTCACATCTAAAAGGGTTATATGAATAATTTATTTTATCAAAGCAAGGTTACATCTGTGAGTTGGATGTAGAAGTGTCAGAATCAATATAGATTTTTCTCAGTCAGAGTAAATTCAGATGGAACATAGTAAAAAAAGGTAAATTCTTACCTCCGCCTACAAAAAACCCATTACTTATAGTGAAAACCACCCTTGGATGATGGGTTAGTAGACTAAAAGCTTTAGGAATCCAAACTATAACATATAATAAGTACCCTGTATCAAGATTGAGGCAAAACAAGTTCAATTTGACCTTTTTAGAGAGATTTAGCAAAAAAAAGTTCCAGGCGGAATAGGCTTTCGGCACATTTGGGTATATCTGGTTCCATCAGTGCCATTTGACCTTTTTCAGGTACCAGACTATTAAAATGATGTATTAAATTGAATTATCACCATAGGTATTCATTCCATTCAAAGAAAAAAAATTAAAATAAAAAAAATGAATAAAAAATTTAAAAATTTAAAAAAAAACTTTTTTTTTTTTTTTTTTTTGTGAAAAAAAAAGACCCGCCGATGGGGGCGTTGGGGCTTAACAGGTTAAGAGTTGTAGTCTTACAAATTATCGGCTTCCAGCAATGTCAGATAAATGTTTTATTTTATTCTTTTTCTCATGAGTAATCTTCTTCTACTTAGTGGTAGGTTAAACCTCTGAAACACCGACAGTCTTCATGGTACAAACATATATTCATCACAAAGAGCAGAAACGGTGACTTCCATGCCTATTTGCACTTGTTGTTGCTGCTAATGAAAAGGTGCCGATGACAGACATGATTTCACAAGTGTGTGTGTGTGTGTGTGTGTGTGTGTGTGTGTGTGTGTGTGTGTGTGTGTGTGTGTGTGTGTGTGTGTGTGTGTGTGTGTGTGTGTGTGTGTGTGTGTGTGTGTGTGTGTGTGTGTGTGTGTGTGGTTTACCAGAGAACGGCTGTCTAAGCTCACAGTTACAGCTCTGAGGCAGGTCTGACTGTCAGCCATGCCGCACTTGGCCAGATCCACCAGCACTGCAAGCGAGGAGCCATTACTCTGCTGAAACACACATGAGGGTAAAACTTGAAATGAATTATGACTGAAAGACTGAAACGGAATAAAAAAATAAAAAAAATAAAAAAATAGTCACAAAATACTCAGACGTTGTTGTAAATAGGAATTCAAGGAGTGTTGCAGTTGAGGATGTGTGTGTACTACCTTAGCCAGGACGTAGGAACAGTCCCCATGGAAGGTGTAGGCTTTGCCATCAAAGGTGTTGATGTGAGCCCCCCCCTCTAGAGAGCAGGTTCCTGGACAGTTCTCCTCTGTACAACTCCACTGTCCACTCTCACACACACTGTCAGCACACACACACACACACACACACACACACACACACACACACACACACACACACACACACACACACACACACACACACACACACACACACACACACACACACACACACACACACACCACACACACACACACACACACACACCACACACACACCACACACACACACACACACACCCACCACACACACACACACACACACACACACAGCAGTAGAATCAGTGTTCTAGTTACCTTTGGTAAATAGAAGCCTATACTGCATGACAATTTAGGGTCACTTATTAAAATTGCATTACTGCATGAATAATGCTACGATGCTTTGAAACAAACCTATTAAATTTAGAGAAGTATTTTGTATCGGCTTGACTGCATGATCGGCGGTGAGAACATGTTTTTGCAGAAGGAAAGATGTCATGATAAACTATTGTATGTGCCTATTAAGAACATCAAGTGTGGATCTGCATTGGATCAGTTCTATAATAGTAGGAACTATTGTTTAGGCAATAGAGCTGCCTACCAATTGTGATGTTGCTACTCTGACATGTTTGGGTGTTACACACATGCAGAGCATACAGGCATGAGATGTAAGATGTTCACATTTACTGGAGTTTAATAAAGTAACTACCCAATGAGGTAGAACAAGGTATTCTGTAGTCTTTCTGTGATACAAAGAGCAGAATATAACAAGTTTGACATGTTGCCGGTCTGAAGCATAACTCTAATGACTTCACTAAAGGGCTCACTCCCTGTCATATGCCTGCAATCTGTAGTGATAACTAATGATTTTTTGAAGGCTGTGGATTCAATGTCAATGCAATGAACTGCTTTTAATTTATTAAATAGATAAACAAATAAAGCAAAAAAACAACAGCGAGTGGACATAGTGTTATATTTAGCCATTCATGTGACATATGTGTGGATTATACCAATTGTAATTCAAGACATTAGCACTTGTGGGTATGCAATAACGGTTTCACTATACTCATCATAAAAGATTAAATAACCTGGTAAAATATAAACACTAATTAAAACGAGATCATTAAATGACTGTGTGAACAACATGTTGAAGTTATACATTTGAGACTTCAGAAAGCAGGTCAAAATTCAGTTCAGTTCACTCTTATTCAATTGTATTCATGTTTTCATCTCACCAGGATCTACAGTTGTCTGAGTAGGACTCTCCTGACTTGTACAACTTGTTTTTGTACCGACACGGACACTGATCTTGTGCAATACAGCCAGTTTTACTGATGTCGTCAAAGACAGTTCCTGAGGGGAGATAATAATCATTTTTTCATGTTTTACGTCTGCACCAGGAATGATTGAGATAAGTTGTGAATGAACAAAGCAGGTGTATACTGTAGTGTACAATGTGTAGTCTACCGTTAGGGCAGGCGCAGCCATCCCTGTAGTCTCTGTTACAGGTCTGGCTGGCCTGAGGGGTGGAGCAGCTGTCAACACATGGACTGCTATACTCCATGAACTCCATGTTGTGTTGACATTTCTTGGCTGTGGAGACAAAGATTAAACTTTGCTGTACCAGGACAATCAAGCCATTTTGCAATCAACACAGCAACTGATGCAGAACATTCAAGTCAACTGCAAATAAGTATCTCTCTTACGGCAAAACGTTGCATCCCTCCACTGTTCTGTCTTGCCCCCTGAATAGACACACTGTCTGGAGTACTCTGATATGGTTTTGCAGAGGGTAGAGTTAGTAGTTTCTTTTGAGTCGCACATATCATTCCTGCAGACTTTATTGAAGTATTCCACGTCCAAAAGGTCTCTGCAACTTCTGAAAGGAGGACTGGAGAAGATCTGGTCACAGAGTTCCTGAAAAAAACAAAATCAATCAATGTGTTATAAAATCCAAATATCTGTTTCTATCACACTATATAAACAGATATCAACTCTGGCAGCCAACTGAGATACAAGTTGATCCCTTGTTGTAGGGAAAGCCTCTGGATGTTTGCACAGACTGGGCTGACAAAATCATGCAGCTCATTATTAAGAACACACACAAAGACACAATGTGGGTTCAATATTATTATTGTAACTATTGAACCTAGAAAGTTAATGAACCTAGAAACTATGGAACAGTGTGAATGTTGAGCTAAAGCGATGTCCAGACATTAACCAGTTCGAGAAATTATCTTCTCGAGGTACAGGGATGGGGAGGGTGTTTGACTATATGTATGTGTATGTGTATGTGTATATGTCAGCGACGTGCAGTCAGGGGAGGCAGAGCCTCACCTGTCATACTCCAATGTAACAGAAAAACAAATAGTAATAATAATAAAATGTCTCCACTGATCTGTGTTGTAAGTGTGATTTCTGTATGATTCCAATCGCTTTTTATAGTCAAAATCAGCAAATTGGCCGAGCTCCGCTACGACTACATGGGAGCGATGAGGAGTGAGGCAGGGACGAGCTCTGCCTCTCGTAAGCCCACAGTAACTGGCTGGAGCACGGGCACTAATGTAGCGCGGGCACTTATTTTGTGAGCGCGCTCAAGCCGCCAGTTACTGTGGGGTAAGGTGAGGCACAGATGAGATCTGCCTCACCTCAGAATGCGTCACCCCACAGAAACTGGCTGGAAAGCGGGCCCTAAGCGCATGCCTGTTACCATCTCACTGTAGGTCACCAATGTAATGTTTGTAGATCCCTTTATTACATTTATCCTCGCCATCCAGAGTCTCTAAATAACTTATTTCACGTATATATGATATTTAGGCTCGCTGGTCTCATCATACAACGGCAATGAAAAAAGCACCAGGGGAGGCAGCCATAACCTCTGCCGCACTGAAGGGGGCGCACGTGAGCCCACAGGTTCTTGTTGCTACTGTAATTCTACGCAGAGACGGTAGACGCAAACAACAAACTAGACTTTTGAAACTACAGGAAGATAAGGAGGACTTTTACAAAAAAGTAATAGAGATTGTTGTCCAGAAGGATAGCATGGACTTCATCTTCAAGTCAAGGTAAGACCACAACTGTAATGAAAATGGGATCTTACTAAGAAAGAACAATCCAATATTTAGATTTTGGGTATCCTTTTGTTGAACGGTCTGTTTAAAATGAATCGAAGCATCAGACTAAAAAAGCTTTTGAAAATAACTGAATATTTCGATTAAGGTCAAAATATAATATTTGTAAATCTGACTCTGAAAGAGTCAGTGCCTCACCAGCCATGAACCTCACCGCACGTCACTGATATATGTGTATGTGTGTGTATGTATATGTGTATATATATATATATATATATATATATGTGTTATATGTATATATGTGTGTGTATGTATGTTTGTATATATATGTGTATATGTATATATGTCAATCAACAAGTAAAGCAGATTAATAATAATAATAACAATAATAATTAATAATAATAATAATGATAATTAATTGTAGATTATAGATTATAAATAAATAATTTAGGGACATGGGGGTGAGATTAAATAAATTATACTTCTCACTCCTTTTCGAACACTAGATGTGGGACTGTTTATGTTGCTAATGCTGTTGTTGTAAATGTCATTTTGTTTTGATTTCTCTTACATGACTATGCACTGCAAAACATTTTGTTTTTTGTAATTATTTATTTTTACTTGTTGTTCGAAATAAAATGTATCAATCAATCAATCAAACTATCCACTTCTCCTTTGAGCTGCTAAACAATGAGGCTTTTCATGTATATCAGTGTAATTCAAAATCTTTCGCATTAAAAATGGTTAATGGCTGAATTTATATATATTCTGATCTCATAGAGAATTAGTATGTAGTCTGATAATTCAATCTTCCAAGCAAATCCAGAAACACAGGTTCACACACCCTGCTTATCTTACAAAATAACAATAAATACGTAATAAATGGTGTAAAAGGACATATTTTGCTAATGTTCTGGTTCATATTAGTATTTAGTGTGGGACATGTCTCCATACTTTAATGTTCAAAAAGCTCTTTATTTTTCTCATACTGCCTGTGCTGCAGCACCTCTTTTCATTTGATTGGTTAACTTGGGTTTGGAACCATGGCCATGCCTCAACCACACCTCTGACCCCTCTGCTTAGCTACTTTTACCCGGTCATTTGTCTCAGATGTCACCACAGACAGACCGTGTACCGAAACGTACATTCGGAGTTCAAAACTTCGACAAATGCTGAAGTTCATATTTTGAAAGAATCCACTCACCACGGCTTCTCAATGGCAAACTAACCCAACCGATTCAGACACTCTTTTTGAAACCAGTCATCCTCCAGGCATGACACATGACAGACAACAGCATAGACCCAGTGGAGATGCTCAGCGGTCAGAACAAAGGCCAACGGGCATCTCCACTCAATCTCAAAACAATCTCCCCCGATGGGTTCCATCACAGGCCCTCACCTGCATTTTGTACTTCCCTAATGCCTCCACCCTCTGTCTGTCATATCTCTTAATCTCAGTTTTTTGGCTTGTAATAAATGCTGAGAATAAAAGAATCACTGGGGTCAGGCAAGCTGTTCTAAAAACCCTTGGGTGCAGATACACTATTCCAGGGGTCCAGCCTGGTCTTCAATGCAGGTGTTTAAAGTGAAAGGTGGGTATCATTCGTGTTGGGAGAAAAAACCCTACTGTCTCCCCAAAATGCTTGACTCCGTCTTATTGGCGTCCTGTTTCAGCTCAAATTGTGGTGGTATGGTCCTTTCTTGTGAAACAAATCTAAATGCAATCTTAATGTTACATTCTGGGCCTTTTTTCAAGCTTGGCGTAGATAGTATAGTATAATCTGATCCCTCTCTAACAAATGACTTCAATGTTAAGGGCACATGTTTGGAGTGAGGAATTACCTTATCGCCACAGCTCTGGACTGGGGTGGGTGCGGGCTCCTCACAACGCTCTGTTGGCCCGTCCACCTTGTAGGCGTCAGCAAAGTCGCTCACGGACAGCCGAGCGCCTACAGACAACCACACAAAAATGGCCACTGACATTATGGACAGCACTTAGATGTAAATAAATACTTGGAACACAGTTTGTACACATTTTAAAGCAGGGAGGGTTTTTATTCCTTAGTCACATGATAGCATGAAAGCAGCATTAGCTAAAACTTCAGGAGAAATTCCCACAGGCTGCACCTTTGCTAAAGATGTCTGTTGTCTATTAGGAATGCTATTTGATGGTGATTTATAAATAAATAAAGTTAATAAATTAAGTAAATGTTCATTTTATATAAAAATATTGATTCTATCCATCATTGGAAGAAAAGGCCTAATTGTATTCAGTGTGTTTATGAAACACAGGATTGAGCCATTGCAGGCCTGTGATCCCACGTTGAGTACAGTGAGAAAAATCGTACCATTTTCCATCAAATCATTGGGCACCCCGTCAAAGTTTCCACAGAGTCCACATATCTTGTTCTGGTATTTCTCATCAATTTCAATCTGTGAACATGGACGAAACATAGAAAAGTAATTGGCGAAACACAAGTTATAATTGAATCATTCATTATTCAAAGCAGGCTTTTAAGATGAAGCAAAATACTATTATAACATATTTTGACATACCAAATAACTTTTCCTATGTAATCCATCTAAGATTTTGAGTAGGTCATACTCATGTGCTCTGTGTGAGACATGGGTCAACTATTTGGCATTGCTACGGTAGTAAAGTAAAGTTTTGCTTTCCAAGCTGGTGCATGACCTGTTATTGCAAAATTCACTCTTTTATATTCACATTGTGCATATTCATATTGTTTGCTTATCTCTAGGACATAGCCTGTCACACACATTCCCGAAGTGACTCACTGCTGAACTCATCCAATATTTGAGTTAAGGCTTGAATGGCATCAGATTTATAGAAGCCAAGCCATGCGAGCCTAATACAACATGCTCACAAGCAAAGCTTACAGGTGACCAAAGGTTGTTGGAAAGCATAAACACTTTATTCTGTATACTTTCAAACATGACATTAATCACATTAACTCATCCCATATACATGTATATTGCACCTAGTTTCCCTAATGCCCAAGCTTTAGAAAGAACAATAGCTAATACTATGTCACTTCGTCCAACTTCTGAAATTATTTTTGATTTTGGCACTGCATTCTTTCACCGCTAGTTTCTTCAAAACCACACACATTGGGAAACTTGAAATAAGGGATGCAGGTTTTGTGAGCAATACTAAGTTCTTGTCTTTATTTTCAAATAAATTGCCTTATAATGGTACCTTTAAATGCCATAGCTGAGCAGCTATCATTCATTCAGATTGGGAGGGTATTAAAGTGGTAGAGTGACGGTAACTAGAAGGCTTAATATATTGAAAGGAATGAAAGTGTATCAATTGAATCGCTAAATAAAAGTGTTTAAATGGATCAGCACCAACTCTATATTTAAATAGTTGTAGGTAACTGTGTCAAGTATGTTTTCCTTTCGTCACACGCCACTATTAATATGAGTGAACTCCTGCTCCCCACTAATCTTGTTTATTCTTCATCAACCTTTTCAGGGGTTGTGATTTCTTGAGACTGTGGTAAGCAGTTTGATGAGGACAACAATGGAGTTCTGTAGCGAGGAGAAACAAGCTCTTTCAAAGTGTGGCGATAAACAAAATAGCTTGAAAGATAGGTTTATTGTTTTATTGTTTTTGTTCGATCGTTTGGGCCTTTTCTTATGAATTGTTGCTTTTATTAAATAAATAAATAATATGAGCCTTATCCTTTAAGAATAATTGTGTTTCTTTGTTTTCATATGCATTCCAAGCATGTGCACAATCTGGGTTTTGCTAAGGCATATGTGTGAGAAAATAAGAGTCATTTTGCCATTGTGTTTGTAACCCTATGTCAATACAGCTGAACACAGAACTGGACAGAAGTGTGTGCTACATACGTCCAGGGAGTCGTCCAGGTTCCAGGTCACTGTAATTCCCTGCTTAGCTTCCACAATGATATTAAAATCCGTCCGCATGACGCTCACGCCGAATGTGACATGTGGCAGAGACACCCTGCAGAGAGTAAGTGTACACATATGAACAAATATGTAACATCTGGAAACTGTCTCACTGCCATTTGCAGGTTGCATAAAGTGTCAGACTAATCAAAGCTGTGTTCTGGATAGTCTGCATTCAAGGATTACTGATTTATTACTGATTGATAGAATGATTATAATATCTTTCATGTAACCAACTTAGGTGAAAAACAACAAAGTACAAAACCAACCAATAACCCAAGATTGACAAAGTGTGACTTAATTATAGACTTTAAAATGTGAAGTGGTGCTTTTTCATTTTTCTGCATGCAAAACTTCGCACTAATTATTTATATGAAGCTGTTATCACAGAGTAATTTTCTACCCATTGCGGATTTTAGTAAAGATGCATCTCCAAGTTGTTCCCATTGTAGTTAAAGGAACTTTATCTCTGAACTTTATCTGCTTGTTAAGTATCTACAACATTGGGAAAGTCATTTAAAAAACAGTCAGAGGTCATTTGTTGTTAAGGAACCTGAAGAATCTTTACTCGATGTCGACTTATTGGATTTTTATAAAGCTTTCAAGCAGTTATCAAATTCCTGCGATTGCCCTGCAGATGGAGTTTTCAGAAGAAGAAAGGAGAAAGGAGTTAGCTATGTCCGTGACCAGAACCTCCATCCACAGAGATCCAAAAAATAGCTACTCCTGCTTCCATAGCGTTGTACTGAATGTAAATGTCTGATCAAGGAAACATTCCCAACATTATCAACACAGTCTCAGGCTGAAAGAAGAACGAATGAGGTAAAGACTGGACTTACGTCTTGCCATCGACTATCACTGAGCTGTTGGACAGCTCCACCACAGAGCCTTCAAGCGTCATGATAATGTTGCTAATGGTGGGGATGTCGTCGATGACTGTGCGCCTTATTTGGAGGTTTAACTCTTTGTAGCTGTCTTTACAATCGAAGACCAAGACATGGTTACAGCTGGAGGCCAGCTGGAAGAAATCTCCATCAAAGGTCTTCCAGTGGTAACGACCCCAAGTCGTGCACACTCGGCCGATCTTATTTGTATTAGCTGAAACGAGATTAACATCAGAACATCTTTTTAACTGATATGAAAGGGTGTGCAAAAATCTAAAGCATGTACACAGTTAACTTCTGAAGAGAAGGAATTATGTTTACTGTAGTAAAGAGAAGACATTTTAATTGAAATGTTTCCCACAACAACTGTGTATCAGCTGGTTTCGTTCTTCATATTGAAGTCTGATTATGCTTACAATGAGCAAACAGGGACATGTCCTCTGATTGGACCCTATTATCCTAGATTAGTATTGGCCTTATGGGCAGTTGGACCAGTACTCTAAGACATATTTTAGTGCTATTGGTGGCACTTTAAACTGTGACTGTTTATTAGATTGAAGTGTCTTTTTGGCCTTTTAACTGTAGAATAGTTTTTATGAGATATTCTTTTTGTAGATCTGAAGTTTAGCACACTTTGTCAATACAATATGTTGTCCACGCAGGCTTATTCATTTTAATGGTTTTGCTGCTTTATACTGTCACTGTCATTTTGGAATGTGCCTTGTTTTCATTTTCTGTAGCCTAATTTTGGGGGTACAATTTATTTTTAGTAAATATATACTAATATAAGTAAACTAATGCATGTAAGCCATATATTACATTTGTATAGTCTCACTCTCATTTCATTTCATTTCAAACCTTTATTTAACCAGATTGGTCCCATTGAGATCATAGATCTCTTTTTCAAGGGAGACCTGCAAGGGAGACTCTTGTTTTTGTGACTGGCCTATACAATGCCTAAAAATACATTTTAAACAGGTATGTAAGAAATGGTGAGATGCAATGTTAATAACCATATGCTGCCATAAGAAGTGGAAAATATATGGTATATTAATGCTTGGGTGAACTAAACCCAACATGCCATAGACTAACAATCAAATGGATAGGTAATAATCACATAAACTCAAACTCAGCAAAATTCAAAATCTTTGGAGCTGGCTGTTGAAACATGACATTAGTCTGTGTTTGGTATGATGATGGGTAACCTGTAATCAGCTGGTTCATGCAATGAAAGCCAAAGTAAGACAATTATGTTATGTACTGTATTTGTAGTTTATTTTTATATTTTACAGACAAATAAAAGGAAAATATAAAAATATATTGAGTACGTCATATTTCCTGAATCCTAAACCAAACTACATTTCTGTTAACGTCCATTTTTCCTCTCTACGACCTTTTCCAATAATCTTTTAGTCCATCTATAATATCTATCTGTAATAGTGTGAATCTGTAAGCATTTTCCAGGTCCCCACTCACCTATCTGAGAGACTGAGCCGACCAGCAGCGTCAGGAAGATGATCCATGATTCTATGGTCCCCATGTTTGCTCCTGAGGACTGAAACACTGTGACACTACTCACCTGGAGGGCAAATCCCTTTATAACCATGAAGGTGGAGCTCAGAGAGAAAGAGAGTTAGGCAGCTCCACTATTTGTTCCTCATTCACTCTAAATGTCTTAAGAGAGGGTTGGTATTTGCATATAGAATTAATACCTTTGAGTACACACAAGGTTGCTATTTGTTTGCTCAGCAAACATATCATGGCCTCTATCAGTGCACTTGTTCCGTTTACCGGCCTCCGCCACAAACCACAGACCCTTCAGCTGGTATGGATCGAGATCAGCGGCCTAGCTGTCTTGGTGCTGTCTTGTCGTGATAGGTCCATGTCCTGACCTTACTTATGTGAACCCTGTGGAGCACTTCAGCAAACTTGAATTTATCACCCGTTCTTTTATTATTACTGGAAAAACAGTGGTGGAATATTATAAATACATATTTAAGTAGTTTAATTGGGTTGCAAACCCTTGGGCAATAAGTGCACTTGGTAGATGCTTAAAAAAAAAAACAAAAAAAAAACAGTTCAAACAGGTAAGGCATATGTTGCTCAGGTACATGGGTTCATCATTGTAGTAGCTAGTAAACCCCCAACAGAATGATGGTTCAACACACATAAGTGTCTTCCTGAATTAGGTAGGTAGGTAGGTAGGTAGGTAGGTAGGTAGGTAGGTAGGTAGGTAGGTAGGTAGGTAGGTAGGTAGGTAGGTAGGTAGGTAGGTAGGTAGGTAGGTAGGTAGGTAGGTAGGTAGGTAGGTAGGTAGGTAGGTAGGTAGGTAGGTAGGTAGGTAGGTAGGTAGGCCTTTTATTGTCATTGTACACAGAGTATAACGAGATTCAGAGTGCAACTCTGTCCCGGTGTGCAAAAAATACAAACACATACAGAACACTAAAAAACATGGCAATAGGACAGACAACATAAACAATCATACGGGGGAATAAATAGTTAAAAATATTGATATAAAAATAGTAAATAAAGTGCATTAAAAGTGTGTGTATGTGTGAGAATGGTTATGGTTATTGCATTATGTGTGGTGGTTAAGCGGCCTGGCGGCCCAGGGGTAGAAACTGTTTTTGAGTCTGTTTGTTCGTGACTTGAAGCTCCTGTATCTTCTCCCAGAAGGCAAGAGAGAGAACAGTCTGTGACCTGGGTGAGAGCTGTCCTTAATTATTTTGTTAGCTCTGCTGCGGCAGCGGGAGGTGGAGATGTGTTCCAGAGAGGGCAGGGGGCCCCTTATGCAAAGAAAATATATTTCCCCATATATTAACTGTCAATATATTGCATTATTTTGTTTTCTGATTTACTGGTTAATTGAAAAGATTTAATAAAGGAAATCTTGCTGTTGGCTACACCAAGTGATACTGATTAATAATCAACATGAAAAACATATTTATTCATATCTACAAAATATATTGAAAATATATTGAAGATATATAGAATAATATATTGTGTTAATATATTACAATATATATATATTGAATAATATATTGTGATAATATATTGTAATATATGTGATAATACATCAGTAATTGCCGCTTTCCATATATTGAGTAATATATGTAAATATATATAATATATTGGTTGTGTATATATGTGAACATACATTTACTATATATTAACATTTATATGGGGACATGTACTATATATATTCACAAATATATGGGGACATGTATGCGCTATATATTCAGATTTATATGGGGACATGTATGTAGAATATATTCACAATTATATGGGAACATGTACTATATATATTCACAATTATATGGGGACATGTATGCGCTATATATTCACAATTATATGGGGACATGTATGCACTATATATATTCAGATTTATAAAAGACCATGTACGTACCATATATTCTGAACATGAGTGCAATATATGTTCACAATGAGGAGAAATGCATGTTCTGATAAAAAAAATCTTTAATTTAATTTCAAACCTTTATTTATGCAGGTGAATCCCATTGAGATCATTGATCTCTTTTTCAAGGGTGACCTGCTGCAAGTAGGTTCCACATGAATACATATAAACATAACAGAAAAACAAAAAAGGACATCATACAGCATGTTTACATAGCTAGTAACATTTACAGGTTCCAACAGTTTCCGATTGGATAGCATCTATCCTTGCTTTAAAAACATTTAGTGGAACCAAATTGCTCAGACTGTTCCAAGTTAGCGGAGCTGCGCATCTAAATGCTATCTTCCCTAAGACAGTCCTAGCAGTTGGCACATTTAATAAAATCACAACATTCGATCTCAGGCAGTAGCCACTTACAATTCGCCGTGAGATCAGGGAGCAGATGTAGGAAGGAAGTTTCCCTAACATGGCTTTGTATATAAAAATGTACCAGTGACTGAGCCTCCGTACAGTTAGTGAAGGCAAACCTGCCCTTGCATACAGGGTACAGTGATGGGTTAATACTTTACAGTTTGTCACAAATCTCAGTGCACTGTGATAGGCGGCATCTAACTTGACCAGGCAATTGGCAGGTGCATTCATATAGATCAGATCACCATAGTCCAGCACAGGTAAAAAGGTCACAGTGACTAGCCTTTTTCTGGCCTCGAGCAAGAAACAGGACTTGTTCCTGGAAAAGAAACCTAGCCTAACCCTCAGTTTTTTAAGCAGGTTATTGACATGAAGTTTAAAAGTGAGACAATCATCAAGCCAGATACCAAGGTATTTGTAACAGGTAACCACTTCAAGTTTTATTCCTTGTGTAATTACAATATCTAAAACAGGCTCTGGTGTCTTTTTTAGTTTTTGAAAAGAGCATTACCTTGGTTTTATCAACATTTAAAAGAAGCTTAAGCGCTAAGAGCTGAGTCTGAATAATGAGAAGCTTAATTTGTTTGTTTCTATCAATGTGTAACAGTTATCAAAATACTCATTAAAAGAAGGACAAGGAACAAATAAAAGAAAAGGCCTATAAACAACACATTATGTAATGACTCAAGAACATTTTAATGTAATTATGTAATAAAATCCACATTTTGTAATAATCTGCTGCATTCTGTAACATCCTGAACGCAATATAAAATAAATGTCCCTGCATTTTGTAATAAATTATTACATTTTGCAATGGTTATTACAAAATGCGTGAGTTGCCCTTTTAAAAAAACTGTAATATTCATTATGTAACCATAACCAAACTGTAAATATATCCCAAAATTGATGTTGATATACATGTTGGCTAATGAATATGGTAACACTTGATCTAGTTTTGGCCAATGAAAGATATTCTACTGAAGTATTTTTAAATTATGAGTAAGGATGATTCATGGTTGAATAAATAAATAAACAGTTGTAATGTTATTGTTTGCAACTCATTTTGTAATAACCACAGCAATATGTAATAATATATTTCAAAATGTGGCGACATGTATTACATATTTGCATTGAACTTGTTTACTACATAATGGGCAAATTATTACAAAAGGAGGTGTTATTACATAATGAAGGGAAAATGTATTACATTTTGTATAGGTATAGTTAATAAATGATGCATTGTTATTTCATACAGGGCCAAAAAAACAGTCTTGTACCCTATTTGATCGTCAATCTTGTTTTTTTCGTGCCTTTACTCACAAATTCTTGTGTTAATGGATGTTCTTATATCTGATGTCTTGGTCCCTGGATGGTGGTTTACTACAGCATCTGTGGAACAGAACAATTACAAATAATTAGAAGTTCACAAAAGACAGCAGGAATTATAACAATATCCATAATATCTATATTAAAGCATGGGCTGGCTTGGTGAATAATGTGGGAATACGAATAGTGGAAGAATAGGCTTTGTACATTTTCGTCTGAGTGTGGCGCTACTGGTTGGTATATTTTATGGAATTTGGACCAAGCATCTGCATCTGTAACAGTTCTGTTTAAAACTTTTTTAAATGTAATTGCATTCATCTTTAAAGGTGGGGTAGGTAAGTTTGAGAAACCGGCTCGAGATACACTTTTTGTTATATTCCATGGAATGCTCTTAACATCCCGATAGCAATGAATATCTGAAGTGTTTTGACAAAAAATCCATAAAAAAAATATCATCTGTGGAAGCTGTAGTACTGTAAAAAGCACATCCAATCATTTTAGCTGGCCCGGCTGAAATGACTGGATGGCCTACCTGCCTGTCAGCCTTCCATCTGTGCACAAACTTATCTCGTGCCCTCATTGGTCATGTGCGCGTTCGTGTGTGTTGGAGGAGGGGCTCTGTAAGGAAGTGGCAGATTTTTTCCGGCTGTGTATTTTCAAATTCTAGCGCACTCGAGCTGGTTTCTCCAAAATTACCTACCCCACCTTTAAAAGACTACTTTTATTGAATGAGAGTTTTACCTAGCACAATGAGCCTGGGGTGGTGGGAAGGGAGAACTGGGCCTCGGCATCGGCAGGAGTGGTAGTCGCCTATGAGTATTAGAATTTAGATTAACAAAGGCATAGAAAAACCCTGAAATATGTACTGACACAAAGCTACAACCCTCGATTTTGTAAGTAGTAGTAGTAAATACATACGTATATACAATATACAACAATACGCATAATGCAATTAGCAGTACCAGTAATAAAATAACTGAATAAATAGTAGTAGAACCTTTATTTAGCCAGGAAAATCAATTAAGAACAAATTCTTATTACAATGATGACCTGACAGGAGGCAAAAGGCGTCCTGAGGGGATGGGGTTTGGAGGAAAAAAATAAAAAGACAGACTCCGGGCACTACAGAACCCAGGAGACAACACAATGACACAGAGCAGAGATGACAGGCATAGCAGTTAAACATATAAAATCTCTAAAACAATATTGCTGTGGTTCAATCTGTCATTAAAATAATATAGAACATTCATCCATTCAATCATTCATTCCTTCATGGCAAGGATAACTAAGCTGAATAGTGAATAAAGTGATATGTGAAAAGTAAAATGACAGTGCGTTCCTCACCACTGCGATCTGGCTCCTCTGTCCTCGTATATTTTGGGTCTGATTCCTCACTACTGATGTCTGCCTCTGCATGGGCCCTCTCTCCTTATTTATTCTGTCTCAGTCACCACTGCTATCTGGCTCCTCTGTCCTCTTGACTTGTGGTTCTGCAGGCTTAGTTCGACCTATGAATTTCAACAATGCTCCTGTAAAATATATAGATATATAGTATTATGGGTCAACATTAAAATAACATACACTGGAGAGCAAAATGTGAAATGCCATTGACTGTAGGCTACATATTATCCACACAATTGTCAGCAGGGGCAATAACAACTAAAATGTGAACTAACTTGAATGCATTAGTCCACAACACATAGCCTAACGTAGAGTAGAGAATGAATGAATGGTTTCTGCAAAATACACAGAAATAGAAATAAGGTTCAAATTACAATAACTAACCAGACGATGGTTATTAATAATAAGCAACAGCAATACTAATTGTTGCTAAAACACATTAGACACGTTGCAAACACACGGCTAATAAAAGCTAAGTTAGCATCTCATCCACACACTATCATAGCTTAACTTAGCTAACTAGCTAGCATTAGCTATTCCTGAACAACATAGAAACTAAAAACGGGACATCAAGACTCATTAACACACTGACTGAGCAGGACACTATGCATACAATCTTATAACATTACCAACACTAAAGATCTGCATATATGCTCACATTCTTCACGAACGCATTCTCTCTGTGACGATGGTAATTATGCATGTGACGATGCGCAATAATGTCCTGAACGCACATGTGTAACCAGCTCGAAGACCCGTAGCTGAACTACTTTAGCTGTCCCTAAATGTGCCTGACTAAAACACGAACGATATAATGCAGATCAAGGAGAACAAGGGGAATTTACAAGACATAGACTAACTGTGGTTACATTACTTAACTAGCTCATCATCGTCACCAGTCAGAAAATGTCCGTTAGCCGTGGGGCTAGTTTTCGCTATGTTAAACTCCATTGACTTATGCTAAAATGTTAGCGATCTAAAGGTCCGCTATTTTTGGCTGTTTTGGGTCGACTTCAGTTGACTGTAACATCGAAAATCTTCGAAATTGAATGTTCACAAAGCTGCGGACCGGTTATACACTCATACACGAGGGAACTAACATAGCTAATTTAACTAACGTTAGCTAATGTAGCTGGTGTAGTGCCGAGAGACGGGACATACGGATTAAGCAACTAGACTACTTGTAGTGTACATGCAGAATTATTTCAATTTAAAATAGTTTTAAATGCTCACACACATACCTGACTCTGGTGCTGTATTTTCCTCTCGTTTCTTTTTAATTTTCCGTTTCGAAGCACCTGATGAATGCTTTCTCTTTGACACTCAGCGACAGAATCAACAGACAGAGGCAGCAACGCAGATTTGAATCTGCCAATCAGATCAATCTATTGCTGGAGAGGGGGGGGGGGCTCCCCGAAATCAGCCGGAAGTGGCGCATTCGAATACTGTTTGGGCTGTCTGCCGTGGATGGGCTGCGTTCCACTCCAAATAGCCGGTCGGCCATAATATATGCATAGATATATATGCGTGCATATATGCATATATATATATTTATATATATATATATATATATGAATATATATATGCGTGCATATATGCACGCATATATGAATATATATATGCGTGCATATATGCATATATATATATGCGTGCATATATGTGTGTGTCTATATATATTTATAAACTGTATATTATTTTCCATCATTCAATGGACAATTTGTACTTTTTTTATATGTAGGCTACCATCAAACATATGTTCATATATAAAGTGGGTAACTATACAAAACGAAGTGAGATAACTGTTTATGAATATCTGTTCAATTTTATGTAAACTCATGAAAGATAAATGAGTGTTTCAATAAAACTATTACATATAAATGTATAGTGCAGTTTTTGTTTTCATTGCAATATATTTTTTTTATATGTATCAATATATAGCCATACATGGTCCATGCATATATTGCAATATATTTAAAAATATAAGGACTACTTTCCCATATATGGAAATGTATGATCCAATATATTGTATTATATTTACCAATATATTACAATATATTTTTGTTTCATAAGGGGCAGCCGATGGTTTTCTCTGCCATCCTGATCACTCTCTGCAGGGCTTTCTTGTCCGCAGCTGAGCATCCTGCATACCACCCCGAGATGGAGTATGACAGCACGCTCTCGATGGTCGCCCGGTAGAAGGACACCAGCAGCTTCTTGTTCAGTCTGTTTCTCCGAAGCACCCTCAGGAAGTGTAGTCGCTGCTGGGCCTTCTTAACTGCTGCAGTGGTGTGTGCTGTCCAGCTGAGGCTCTCCAAAATGTGAACCCCCAGGAACTTAAAGGTGGAGACCCTCTCCACTCTCTCTCCATTGAGGTGAAGGGGGGCGTGTTCTGGACGGTGCTTTCTGAAGTCTATGATGATTTCTTTTGTTTTGCTTGTGTTCAGATGTAGGTTGTTAGCTGAACACCGCACAGACAGCTTCAGGATCTCGTCTCTGTATGCCGACTCGTCGTCTCCCTTATATATTTGGCCGACCACAGTGGTGTCATCTGCAAATGTTATAATGGAGTTGGAGGGGTGGGTGGGAGAGCAGTCGTGTGTGTAGAGTGTGTAGAGTAGCGGGCTCAGCACGCAGCCCTGCGGGGAGCCAGTGCTGAGGGTGCGGGTGGAGGAGCAATAAGGGCCTATTTTCACTGTCTGAGGACGGTCTGTTAGGAAATTATTAATCCAGGCTCATATGATGGAGGGGAAACCTAGGCTTGACAGTTTTTCCACTAGTATGTCAGGTATGATGGTGTTAAAAGCTGAGCTAAAATCGACAAACAGCATCCTTATATAGTTGCCTGGGCCTTCTAGGTGGCTCACAGCTGTGTGAAGGACCGTGGCGATGGCATCATCCGTGGATCTGTTGGCTCTATAGGCAAACTGATGAGGGTCGAGGGAGGGTGGGAGGCTGGCTTTGATGTAGTCGGCTATCAGTCTTTCGACTATCAGTGTTCCTCAAGGCTCCATCTTGGGGCCTCTTCTCTTTAACATCTACATGCTACTGGCTCAGATAATGAAAAACAACTAAATAAGTTACCATAGCTATGCGGATGGAGCCAAGGCAGAACGTATAAAAGTTAGCGCTGAGCTTCAGTCTGCAATGTTCAAAACAACAGATAAAGCCAGAAATCTAGGTGTAGTCATGGACTCTGACCTGAGTTTCAACAGTCACATTAAAACAATTACTAAATCAGCCTACTATCACCTAAAGAACATATCTAGGATTAAAAGACTAATGTCACAGCAGGATTTGGAAAAACTTGTCCATGCTTTTATCTTCAGTAGACTGGACTACTGTAATGGTGTCTTTACAGGTCTCACTAAAAAATCTATTAGAAAGCTAATTCAGAACGCTGCTGCTCGAGTCCTCACTAACACTAAGAAAGTGGATCACATCACTCCTGTTCTGAAATCCTTACACTGGCTTCCTGTCTGTCAAATAATAGATTTAAAAAAACTGCTGCTGGTTTATAAAGCTTTGAATGGTTTAGGCCCAAAATACATGTCTGACCTACTGCTAAATTATGAACCATCCAGAACTCTCAGGTCTTCAGGGACTGGTCAGCTTTCTGTCCCCAGAGTCAGAACTAAACATGGAGAAGCAGCATTCAGTTATTATGCTCCAAATATCTGGAACAAACTCCCAGAAACCTGCAGGTCCGCTGCAACTCTTATTACTTTTAAATCCAGGCTGGAGACTTTTCTTTTTGTCGCTGCTTTTAATTGAGCTATTCACATCTTAAACTGCACTGTAAACTTGTATTCATCTATTTTTTCTTTTAATGTTTATTTTATTATCTTTGCTTTTTAATGACTGTTTTTAAATGCCATTTTCTTAACCAGTTAAGCCCCGAGCCTGTTTTCAGGCCTCAGGCTCGAAAATGACATTCCCAGAACAAATTACCATATCTTCACTTCAAAAAGGGGTGAATTAATAATCTTTTTTCTCAAAGCAATGATAAACCTGTGAGTTGGATGTAGAAAAGTCAGAATCAATATAGATTTTTTTTATTTTAAAGTCAATTCAGATTGAACATAGTAAACATTTTTTAATTATAGTGTCCGTCCAAAAAAAAAACATTACTTATAGTGAAAACCACCCTTGGATGATGGGATAATAGACTAAAAGCTTTAGGAATCCAAACTATAATATATAATAAGTACCCTGTATCAAGATTGATGCAAAACAAGTGACATTTGAATTTACAGTTTTTTAATAAATGTTACCAGCTAAAAAACGGTAATTACCGGCTAACGGAAACCCTGATACACTGGTGCTAGCATCCCTCAACTGGTTACCTGTTAAATGCAGATTTGTGCAGATACTTTTTTTTTTAATTGCTTTATTAAGCCATACAGGAGATGACACATCTGTATATTTCCGGACTTCTTTGTCCCTACTCCAATTCAGGCTTCTTAAATCCTCAGTAAAGTTACTTTTAGATGTGTCACCATCTCTTTGACACTTCTAAAACAAACTTAAAGATGTACGGTACATATTTTCCATCGTCTTCAATGGTTTTACTTAGTGCCTTTCATTTTCCCATCGCTATATTGTTGTAATTGTTGCTCTGGTGATGAAGTTTTACCACACCCAACACTCAAGTCGGCTCTGGAAATTGAACACAAAATCCCTCATTGTTCAGGTGTAAACATCCAATGTGTTTCTCTAAGGAGGTAGGATTGTTTGGCTTGTGTTAACGTCAGAGGCCTGCTTAAATAATCCACAGTGACTCAGCCCCCTCAGTCCAGGATATGCATCCTGTGGTGCATCTTTCATATTTGTTCTGATCTGCTTTGCAGCTCATTTGTTTGTGTGGTGTCAATAAAGTCTTGTCAGCCCTTGTATAACACTTTCAATGCAGAACATGTCAAGTGAAACAATATATTACAAAGTAATTTAACTAAATATTACTATTTAGTTATTGCAGGAGTATGCAATTCAATGTAAATTAATATGCTATTTAAGGCACTTTATAATTTTCAGGAGGGGAGTTTGACAGAATAACTGAAAAAGTACACAGTAAAAGTTCTTCATTTTATTGTTGGTAGCAGTCAAACTAGTACTGAGTCCAATAGTGTCAGTTTTATTAAGAACTTATGGTAAAACATATTTTTATCGCAAATATAGCAAAAAAACATGCATTATTTTACTCTACTAGCGTCAGTGCCACTTCTCGTCCGATTACCGTAAAGGCACGATCAATCACGCTCTCAAAAATGAAGAGCTGCTGATTTGACCAAGCAAACGCGAGAGACGGCTGAGTTGACTGCAGTGTTCCGGTGCATTCCGACAGCACTGAGCACTACATCGAGATTAAGATTAAACACATTTATTTCATTTGGGAACACACACATATACCTATGGAGTTGGCCATATGACTGTAAATTACTGTTCATGGTAATTTGAATACAAATGCCGGTGTCGGACATACACAGACACACCGAACACACCAGTGGCGAGCCGTGGCTTTTATACCTAGGCCCTCTGACCCCCGGCCCTTCCCTCGAAAAAAAAAAAAAAAAAAGAGTTATTACGTCACAGCGTATTCTTCAGCGGAATATCAAAACAACGGCCCGGGGTGCAAAACGCATCAATGACAGCGACCCTCTACCACACAAAACAACAACTGTAAATAACCCAATTTGTGTTCTTTGAAATTGAAAAGGATGTTGCATTGTGTTTGTTACTTTCGTTGCAGTTGTATGTCTTAAAGGTAGGGTAGGTAAGTTTGAGAAACCGGCTCGAGATACATTTTTTGTTATATTCCATGGAATGCTCTTAACATCCCGATAGCAATGAATATCTTAAGTGCTTTGACAACAAATCCATAAAAAAATGTCATCTGTGGAAGCCGTAGTACTGTAAAAAGCACGACCAATCATTTTAGCCGGCCCGGCTAAAATAACTGGATGGCCTACCTGCCTGTCAGCCTTCCATCTGTGCACAAACTTATCTCGTGCCCTCATTGGTCATGTGCACGTTCGTGTGTGTTGGAGGAGGGGCTCTGTAAGGAAGTGGCAGATTTGAGCTGGTTTCTCCAAAATTACCTACCCCACCTTTAAGTGTAATTTGGCATAATTTTATTTTGAAGGTGAGTTTACGCTGTTGACAGGAAGTTGCTTCACAGCGGGCGGAACTTGTCATAAAGTCCGCGATAATGAAACCCACCCATTTAGAGGGAAGATATGATTGGTCAATTGTACTGTCATTTGACATTACTCTCTCGTTCAGTTACTATCGCGGGCCCTCTGTGAATGTACAGCAGGACCACCAATCAGCTCCTATCTTCACAGTAACTCGCAGAGACGGCTAAAGGAGCTTCTTTCATATAACCCTTCACATTCAAACAGAGACTGAATAGGCAGATTCGAAGGATTTATTTCTTTGGAAATGTTATTTTAAATACAATTAAATCAAGTTATTTTGGTAAAAATATAAAAAGAAAAATGAAAAAAAAAATTTAAATATTATTTTGTAGAATATCTTAGGCCCTCAGAGAGGGCCTAGAGGGCCCTGACGGCTCGCCACTGGAACACACACACAGAGCGGAGCTGAGCAGAGCACAAACACACACGTCATGCAACTTGTGGACTGGACATCTCCTTCATAAAACGAGTAATAGGGGGAATAATCGGGCAGTTCGATGTGTGTAGAGGAGTGTGTGTGTGTAGAGGTGTATGTGGTTAAAATGAAGCAGCCTGCAGTTGCTCTTTAGCTGTTCTAATGAAGGTAAACACAGCGAAGGCTGTGAGTAAAAGGCACAGCTCTACTTCCTACTTGGCGAACCTGTAACTTTCTCGTGCGCACGAGAACGTATCTCTTGCGCACAAGAAAGTATATCGTGATGAGCAAAACCATGTCACTTGGCCCAGGTGGTTTCCACAGAACGGACAAAACATGTTTAACGACGTAAAAGTGCTAATGTAATTTTGTTTTTATAAAATGTAAATGTGTCTCTAGCTTTGTAACAGTGTTTCGCATCTTGTTAATTTGTTTTTGTTAATGTTAAATAGTTTTTTCTTTGTTAAAAGTGTTTTGCTAATGTAATTTTGTTTTAGAAAATGTAAATTTGTCTCAAGCTTTGTTAAAGTGTTTCACACTTTGTAATTGTCGTTTGCACTTCTCAGCCACCGTACAATACTCAAGTCATGTAAGTCAGCTGTTTGTGTGCAAAAGTCCAACATTGAAGGACATTGATCCTTCATTTATTTTTGACCTACAGCGGATTAACATTTCAGTTCCACAAATATGTTTTCCAAACAGAGCTGCACAGGTGAGAATGTGAGCAGAGCATCGGAGCAGCTGCTTACAATTATAAGGCATTGGCTCTAAAACAACTTAAAATAAATCCTACGCTAAACAGGAAATGTGATTATTCAAAATGGAAGTACAGTGTGCGTGTGTGTGTGTGTGTGTGTGTGTGTGTGTGTGTGTGTGTGTGTGTGTGTGTGTGTGTGTGTGTGTTTTGTGTGAGAGGGCGAGCGAGCGTGAGAGATGGGAGAGTGTGTGGGAAAGAAATTCCTTCTGCAGGGAACACAGGGATTTTAGACTTTGCGGAGCATTTACATGCACTAACACCTATTGTATAGAACACACTACAGGAGAGGGAAAACCCCAAAAAGCAGAAAAAGGCTGTGAATGCAGGACTTGTAGTGGAGTATTATCACAGTGTAGGATATGTTCTCTTACTAAAGTAAAGGATCGAAATACTTTTACCTTGTTTACAGTTTAAAAAAAATGTTTAGAAACCTCCTTTTCCTCAGTGTTAACCATAGACTGTATATATAAATGGACGTAGGGTCCGTGACGTCACCCATAGGATTCTGCAGAGTTGCCGAGAAGCCCTTAGTAGGCGGAGTCGGCCACTAACGGCTCGACAGTGGCGTCAGAGTTCCACTCCCGCCTGCTCCAGCCTGCTCCAAATAAGGGCAAAGAGGCGGAGCCGAGGCGTGACCTCCTGCCTCCGGGCTGGAAGTTCCAGAGCTAGCTCAAGCTACCAAGCTAAGCTAACATGCTCCCCATCTGCACACTGCCGTCGCATTGTACGTTTCTAAGGTAAGCGGACATGAGACTATTCAGCAAAACTATAAATAATAATCTAAGTTGAGTTTTTAGCATAATACTTCAGAATCTTAAAATCCCTTAACGTTTGTATGCAATGTGCTAAATGCAACACTGGAATCAAGCAAATATTAATATGTTTGCATGACATTAGTTATTTATATTTTGCTATCACTTAATTATACGTTTAATACATTTAAGTTAAGCTAAGGTGCATGTGATGGTAGCTAGTTAGTACTCTTACCTGTGAGGCCTCCTCCAAACAGCATTATAACCAGACTGTATCATTAAAACTATAAGTACCAGTTCTAGATCCTTGACTTTAGACAAACAATTCAAAAGACAAAATGTATTTAAAGACCAATCTTTATTTGAAGGTGCCTCTTAACCTGAGATATTAGTTATACAGTAATAGTATTGACAATCTAAAAAAACTGAGCAACTCAACGGTTCACTTTTATATTTCTTATTGTCTAAAGGCAAGGCAAGGCAAGGCAAGTTTATTTATATAGCACCTTTCAACACAAGGTAATTCAAAGTGCTTTACAAAAATGGAAGACATTTTAAAAATGGCATTTAAAATCAGTCATTAAAAAGGAAAGATAATAAAATAAACATTAAAAGAAAAAATACATGGATAAAAGTTAAAAGTTACAGTGCAGTTTAAGATGTGAATAGTTCAATTAAAAGCAGCGGCAAAAAGAAAAGTCTTCAGCCTGGATTTAAAAGTAGTAAGAGTTGCAGCGGACCTGCAGGTTTCTGGGAGTTTGTTCCAGATATTCGGAGCATAATAACTGAATGCTGCTTTACCATGTTTAGTTCTGACTCTGGGGACAGAAAGTTGACCAGTCCCTGAAGACCTGAGGGTTCTGGATGGTTCATAATTTAGCAGTAGGTCAGACATGTATTTTGGGCCTAAACCATTCAAAGCTTTATAAACCAGCAACAATATTTTGAAATCTATTCTTTGACACACAGGAAGCCAGTGTAAAGACTTCAGAACAGGAGTGATGTGATCCACTTTCTTAGTGTTAGTGAGGACTCGAGCAGCGGCGTTCTGAATTAGCTGCAGCTTTCTAATAGATTTTTTAGTGAGGCCTGTAAAGACACCATTGCAGTAGTCGAGTCTACTGAAGATAAAAGCATGGACAAGTTTTTCCAAATCCTGCTGTGACATTAGTCCTTTAATCCTAGATATGTTCTTTAGGTGATAGTAGGCTGATTTAGTAACTGTTTTAATGTGACTGTTGAAACTCAGGTCAGAGTCCATGACTACACCTAGATTTCTGGCTTTATCTGTTGTGTTGAACATTGCAGACTGAAGCTCAGCGCTAACTTTTATACGTTCTGCCTTGGCTCCAAAAACCATTACCTCAGTTTTATCTTTGTTTAATTGGAGAAAGTTCTGACACATCCAGTCATTGATTTGTTCAATGCACTTACTCAGTGTTTGAATTGGAGCATAATCTCCTGGTGAAATTGTTACGTAAATTTGTGTGTCATCCGCATAGCTATGGTAACTTATTTTGTTGTTTTTCATTATCTGAGCCAGTGGTAGCATGTAGATGTTAAAGAGAAGAGGCCCCAAGATGGAGCCTTGAGGTACCCCACATGTCATATTTGTCAACTCAGATGTGTATTTACCTATAGAAATAAAGTTTTTTCTGTCCTTTAAGTAGGACTCAAACCAATTTAGAACTGTTGCCGAAAGTCCCACCCAGTTTTCTAGTCGGTCTAGTAATATGTTGTGGTCAACAGTGTCAAATGCAGCACTGAGATCTAATAATACTAACACTGAAGTTCTGCCACTGTCTGTGTTTAAGTGGATGTCACAAGAGCAGTCTCAGTGCTGTGGTTTGGACGAAATCCTGACTGGAACACATCCAAACAGTTATTTAAATGCAAGAAGTTACTCAACTGTTGAAATACTACTTTTTCAATGATTTTACCTAGAAATGGCAGGTTTGATATTGGCCTGTAATTGTTCATTACTGAGGCATCTAGATTATTCTTTTTTAAGAGCGGTTTAATGACTGCAGTTTTCAGGGCCTCTGGAAAAATACCTGAGTGAAGAGATGTGTTTACTATATGAAGTAGATCTGAGGCCATGCAAGGAAAAACATCTTTGAAAAATCCTGTTGGAATAATATCAAGGCAGCAGGAGGAGGATTTCAGAAGTTGAATAATGTCCTCTAAGTTTTAAAGCATTTATTATTTTCATTTTTCCCCTCTCATATTCAGTGTGGACGGATTGAGACAGCGTGGTGTCCAGAGAGCTGCAGAGACTTCAGGGAGAAACCTCCGTGTGATGGACGTCCTGTCTGTTGGTTTGGAGAGGACTGAGGGTCTTTCCTCTGTGAGGAGGATCAGACCTGATGGAGGAGCCCATGCATAGCTGATACCAACTGCACAGGCCTTGTCTGTCACTTTATTTGACTAAATGTGTTTACTTATACATTTAATAGGTTTACACCTTCTGTCCATATGTGCTTTTTTATTTAAAACATGTTTGATTAACTTTTGGTTCACATTTCAATAAATTGAATTTGTATTTGCACTCCTTTTGTCCATTATTCTTACTGAAAATGTTAGATTACACATTCACATCCGACTGAAGATTGGCCCCATTTATTTGCGTTGCAAACTCTGCGGTACAAGGTACATGTTGTGAAGCTCATAAAGTGAGGCAAATAGAAATAATCAGCTGATGGAGTGTAGATGTGGAAATAGGTGCATTCGATCAGCCGACTGTGTTTTCACAATAAAAATAGTTTCTTAGTGAATGTCCTGTACTGGTCTTAACATCTCATAACATCAGCTTTTAATTTTCCTATTGGATGTTTTTCTTGACCCTCGGAGAAAGAGGAGATGCTGAGTCGTGTCTTTCAGGCATGTCCTTTCCTAACAAAAATTACAGGAAACATAAAACATATTATTGCAGAACAAGTGTGTTATTTATGAAAGAGGTGTGTTTGTGTGTTTAGGGGCTGTAGATATAATTATTTTGTAATTGTAATGTTTTATTTTATTCCAACAGTGAGCTACAAAGACAATCAGATTATGAATGAACAGTATGAAATTCATCAACATTGAAATGTATTTTATTATCAAAATAATATTTAACTGTTATCAAAACTTAGTGCAACTGTAGAAGCTTGCTCTGTTGTCTCACTGAAAGAATAACTTTTACCACGTTTTCACAGACAATATTGAGAGATAAATAGCAGTTGTCACTATGCGTTAAATATCTTTGCCTTCAATACCTTAAATTAGAAAGCTGACAGTCATATTGCTTGTTAACATCTAAATGTAACCCTTTGCATGGAAAAAACCCTCAACTTCACTGATGTGTAGGTGATCTAGTATTTAGTATTGTTTAATGGAATGTATATCAGTGTATTAAAGTCAATACTTCATTTATTTAAACCAATATCTTTCTTGATTCTTTGTACAGTATGAAAAAAGAGTATTTGTACCTGTGCTGAAGTTCACTGCTGTGAGGAGTCCAGTTCTGTCTCTCACTCTCTGGTCCAGCCTGTCTGCATCACCTTCACAATTTAAACAAACAGATATATATGTAAAGAACCATGTGTACAAACAATATAACTTATTATCTTCTGTTGAACATGTTGGATTGTGTATTGTCCGAGTCAGGGTCCTTTTTATTTTACTGTAACTTTGGAAGTTGTGTTACCAATGCTTACTGTTTATTTGATACCAATTTGCTAATGCAATTAATAAAAACAACAAGGTTTGGGTTCGTTCTTCAGATGACTGTGATGTTAACGTGTAAGCTCAATAATGAACTCCAGCTCAACCAACCATATTGTAATATCTAAGTAATCATCTTGAAATATGACATTAATAATTGTAATATACACACATCTTATTGTGAGGTTGATTTCACATACACTACTTCGACGTTAGCTTGTCTACATACTCGAGCATAGCCAATTTAAATTAACCTTAGCATGCATACAGTTCCTACCTACATAATAAAATATCTCTCTAAGTTACAAGGATCACCTTATTTTATCAACCTCAAACAGAAGCCTTTTGTTCTCCAGTATTATCCCACTTAACGCTTAACACTTGTCTATTTCGTTTTAACCTTTATATATACGGTCTATGGTTTTAAGTTAACTTGGAGGCTACGATTAGCATCGTTAGCACCGATGTAGCTACCACTCGCTTACACGCTAACCCAAGCCTTAACATGCATTACGTAGCTGATTAAAATCATAAACACATAAGTACTCGAATTTCACTTACCGCAAAACGGCATTCATGCACCGTCTGTTTTAACCGCAGAGCGAGTCACAATAGTCCGATACAGATGGGGCATCTTATTTCGGACGCCAGCATACAGCTTCCTGCCTACTACCAGCCAGTTACCTGCCTAAGACCTGCCAAAGACCAGTATGTGGGAATGTTAAGCCCTCCCACTATTTTCCAATTTCAGGGTTTAACCAGGAGATGGCGCTATATATTAAATAACTATGGCCAAACTAAGACTTAGTTTTTCACAAGAGAAAATGCAGATATTATATAAAAAACTAAAGTTAAAATCTTGTTTTTAATGCCCCAAGAGCAATAAATCACCGACCCCCCTCTGAGTGAATACCTGTTAACTTAACATCTTGTCACAAGCTTTTTGGAAGCATGTTCAAAGTATCAATAATGTGTAACATTCCCCAGATATTTTAGACACTCTTCCTTACATTTTTAACAAAACAATAACATAAATTGCAAAATAATTACTTTTTTTCACTCCTTTCACTTTTTGATTCTCTTCCAATCTGAGAAAGTCCTTTCATAACGGAGACCTCTAAACAAAGTCTTAGCTTTCAGAATATTAAACTTGTTTCGGCAAATTTAGATGATAAATACAACTATGAAGCTTGTAACGGCATAATTACTTAAGCGGAGAACGGAGTAAGTTAACGTTACAGCAGGCATAACAACAGCCGGTGTTTATTTTATTATAATATATAGTCGTTATTCATTTGTTTTAAAGCTCAATAAGGAAGATTTTAACTTTCACACACGTTGACCGGCGAAAAACTCTGCCCGGTTCACCGACCCCCCTCTGAGTGAATACCTGTTAACTTAATTGTTAACACAATAAAAATGATAACAAGAAAAGTGTTTTATCAAGATGATGGGTTTCCCTAACGCTCAGAGTCGCAACGCGCTCCTACAAGAGATCGTGATAGCACATTCAGGATTAAATATCAGCTTTTTGGAAGAAAAGACTGACCCAAGATATCTTGGTTTGATTTGGAGAAGGCTTTTAAAGCCTATTGTATACTAACTCTTCCCGTCAAGAATATGAATAGAACTTAGATAGATCACTTTACATTTCTGCGAATGAATAGCTTAGCTACTTGGCACTAAGAGTACAGATATGTCTACCCTTTCTTTTCAGAGTGTAATATCTGCATTTTCTCTTTTGGTTTGAATAGGAGAAGGGCAATGGTTATCGATGGTGCTTTTAAAGCCTATTGTATACGAACTGTGTGATTTATATTGCTTTTCAAATGCATATAAGCCCCCCATTTACACTGCACTTCCCGTCAAGACTATGAATAGCACTTAGTTAGATCACTTTACAGATCAGGTTGGACCAGCCCTGTCGCTACTCTCTGCAGGTCCGCTCCATTTCCTACTGCAGATCAAAAAAAGCTAAAAATATGTATTTCTTAATAAACTAAATAGGCCACCATTGGTAGCAGTTCTCATTATATACTTCTCAGTAACTGCTCCCCTTAAATTAAATGTATTCTGTAGATAAATGTAAACGTTCACCATCCCCCACCCGCCTACTGTATGTTGCTTTTTGACATGTAAATGGGTAACTACCCCCCCTCTGAGTGAATACCTGTTGTACCTGTCCGGGGCTAAGCCCATAGGACGATGCTCTGATGTCATCACCCTCGCACATTTGTCATATCTTTACAAAAAACGATGTTAACACTTTCTCGTTCTTAATATATGCTATATTTAGGGTCGATATGTGTTGAATTTACTTTAAAATAGCAGATCACTGTGATTCGGCTTAGTGAACGTGTGTCCGGCTCCTCCGTGCAGAGAGGCCCCCCCCCCCCGTTTAAAGGGAACAATAGCTGTAAATCGATGCACATTTTAAATGCTCTTAGCTGAAGCTGTTAACAACAATCAGTGACAGTCTAGCTTTATTAAAATATACTGTAGGCATGTTTGTTTGCGTGCCATCTGTGCAGCAAAGGCAACAAGTGGTAAATACAGCATGTCTCATTTTGAGCAAACATCACATCGGGTAATATTTAATCCTGAATGTGCTATCACGATCTCTTGTAGGAGCGCGTTGCGACTCTGAGCGTTAGGGAAACCCATCATCTTGATAAAACACTTTTCTTGTTATCATTTTTATTGTGTTAACAATTAAGTTAACAGGTATTCACTCAGAGGGGGGTCAGATGCTAAATAAAAGTTTAGCTTGTACTTTTGATACCCCGCCTCCGACTCCCGTCTCTCGGCACCACAACATCCAGTTTACTGTATTTCACATGAGCGATGTCGAACATTGAAAAGTCCTTATAAAATCTCTGTTATTAGATCAGTACTTTTCTTATATGACTATTATTGACTTGAACACTGAGAATGTATTTATTAACTTCAGACATTTGAAATATTTGAAATCAGATGAAAACAAACTGTAACGGACCCTGCCGTGTTATCTATGATTAATATGCCTTACTGTACATTCATAATTTCAAAACATTCAAAAGCATTAAATAAAAAGTCATGAAAGAGATAAGGAGGAGAAAAGCTTTAAGGAAGTAAGCAAGGAATACAGAATGTTTCGTTATAATTTGCAGCGACTTGGTCATTGTGGGGAAAAATAACACCCATCCTGATCGTTTCAATGAAGTTGAATACAGAATATTCTTATTTGTCAGTGATTTCATGTCAATTCGGCGAACATAAACATCAATGATGATGATTAAATTAGGATTAAAAATCGGGAGAGCCGGCTCGTTCGTTTTTTTCGACTAAACAACATTATTTTGTTAAATAACAACATGGTGATGTTTTGTAAATGATTACATGTCTTATTTAGCACAGACTATGATCCTATCCGTGACATATGGATCTTAACAAAGATCCGCTATACATTAGTACCAGACATACTGTACATCCAGTTTGTCGAAGACTCCACACATGACTCCAGTGTGGAACCCCACTGCACCCCCTGGTGGATCAATGATCCATTGCAGCTGGCTTCACAATAGTTACATTTATTTATCATGGGGGCGGTATCAAGTCAGACTGGGGGCCGGCCGGCCATCACGGAACGTGCACGAACCAATCACGACCCTCGCGTTTTAAACTGTCCAAAATAAGACGCTCCATCTGTATATAAGCATGAAGAACAAACAAACACGGCCGGGGTCAAGTTGTGTTCCCTGGATGAACTGGGCAGGCAGAGTCCCTGTAGCTTCACGGACGGAGCAGCTAGCAGAGAGACAAGAAGCTAACAGCAGCAGTCACTTGACAGAGCTGTCACTCAATGTGACCACGCCCTAATTTATGCAAAAACTTTAAGACCTAATATAAATAAAAGGGTCATGTTAGAAAACAATTCACTCACAGATCCATAATCATGAAGGTGGAATCTAACTATATACATAATAAAATGTATTGCAGCCAGGGCTAGAAACGTTTTTTTTCTGCTGTGAAATTGGGCATTTTAACATGGGGCTCTATGGAAATTGCTCCTTTCTGCTGTCATCGCCTATCGGCCAATATATGAACTGCAGTTTGTGGCACTTCCGTATTGGCGTCCCGGCTCTTCCCCAGAGTTTGCCGCTTGGTGTTAACGTCATAATGTGGACATACAACGGCAGCTATTAAAAAAAGGCTAGTAAAAAACATCTTCTTCTTCTTCTTCTTCTTCTAAAAAGTGACGGCAGAACAAACAAACAAACACACACAGTATATGTCCATGATCTTACGGGAAGTTAAAATTAAACTTATTTTGAGATTTCACAATAATAATAGATTATTCACCCTATGATTCATAGTAAAAATGTGGGGGAAAAGTGGCGGGAGTTTACACACACATACACACAAACACACACACATACATACACACATTAGATATTTCTATCTTGCAGGAAGACAGGAAGTTCCTCTCTGGATGGATGAAACAATGGAAATGACCTTGTTCCCTTTTTTTTTTACTGCTTGAACATCAGATTAATAAAAACAACCTGAATCTGAATCATTCTCTTTAGTAATATGTACAGTTTTCTTACTGCTTGTATAATACTTTTATTATTATCATGGACAGATTTCTGGTAGATAATGTCAATGTCTATATGTTATATGTTTGAAAGGTAAAATAATTCAAACTTAATTGATCCCATGAGAATCATTTAGATTAACCTGTTAAGCCTGAGAGACCCCGATACCGGGGCACTCCCGCAACATCTTGCAGGAAACAGTGTCTGAGGGCATGTTCATTTAATAAACTATGAATGTTTTATATCCATGTAACGGGAAGAAACTCATCTAACTGATCATTTTTATTTATTTTTCAAAATAAAACCCACAATGCTAACGCTGAGCCTCTGAATTAGCAACGAGCGAAAAATGCTAACAGATTACTGCATCGAAATTCACTCACAAAACCTTATTATTTATCTTTTCTGCACATCCAACACATCGTTTCACATCGTGAGGTGACACAGAATCGATGGGTGCATACATTATCACTTCATGATACAAACTCGCGACTTTATAAACAAAAACAGACATCAAAACATGTGGCACTAGGTAGCTAAAAATGCTAACATGGTTTACCTGTGTCCTAGTCTGGTCAAAAGTGGTCTTCAATGGCATTAAAATGATAAAAACACTGCTGAAGTTAATCCATATGTTAATCTAATGTGTCTGTGTCCCTTTGAAATGATTTCTGATAATCCATGAGCAATAAACCTGCTTTTCCGTTTCCAGATGTCAGAGCTAGAGTATAGGTTCGCTCTGATGCAAAACTGCATGCGCGAAGCCCCCACCTTTTTGCTAACAACAACCTCCGTAACTGGTGTGCTGTCTCTCTCTCTCTCTCTCTCTCTCTCTCTCTCTCTCTCTCTCTCTCTCTCTCTCTCTCTCTCTCTCTCTCTCGCACACTCAAAATGCGCTCGTGCCACACACACACACAGACGCTGTGTGCTCCTCCGTGACGATGACCGCTTGCATACTAATAAATAAATAAACACATTTGAAAAGTGGACACAAACGGGATTTTGAAAAGTCGGGGGGGACATATCCCCAATGGAAAATTACGCCCATGGCTCCACATTATCATTATTACTTTCTGTGCTGCTTTTAACCTGTTAAGTGAAAATGACATTCCCAGAACAAATGACCATATCTTCCCTTCTAAAAGGGTTAAATTAATAATCTTTTTTCTCAGAGTAAAGATAAACCTGTGAGTTGGAGGTAGAAAAGTCAGAACAATATAGATGTTTTTTATTTTAAAGAAAATTCAGATTTTACATAGTAAAAAACTGTAAATTATAGTGTCCGTCCAAAAATTCTTTTTTACTTATAGTGAAAACTACCCTTGGATGATGGTAAGATAGACTAAAAGCTTTAGGAATCCAAAGTACAACATATAATAAGTACCCTGTATCAAGATTGATGCAAAACAAGTGACATTTGACCTTTTTAGAGAGGTTTAGCAAAAGAAACTCCACCTCTGAGGTGATTTGGGTGGAAATGGGGGTTTTACCGTTTCTCTGGAACCCATTGGTCGATTTTGGTGATTGACATCTCTTTCTGACCGTTAGAGCCAATAGAATCGAAGGGGGGTTTTCACATAGACTCCAACGTTAACACAAAAAGGTGGGGGTTTTGCGCATATAGTTTTGCATGAGAGTGAAGCTATCTCTCGCTCTGACATCTAGAAACGGAAAAGCAGTCTTATTGCTCATGGATTATCAGAAATCATTTCAAAGGGACACAGACACATTGGATTAACCTATGGATTAACTTCAGCAGCGTTTTTATCGTTTTAATGCCATTGAAGACCACTTTTGAGCAGACTACGACACAAGGTAACCATGTTAGCATTTTTAGCTACTGAGCGCCACATGTTATGATGTCTGTTTTCGTTTATAAAGTCGCGATTTTGTATAATTGAGTGATAATGAGGGTGCCCTTCGATTCTGTGTCACCTCACGATGTGAAACGATGTCATGGATGTGCAGAAAAGATAAATAATAAGGTTTTGTGAGTGATTTTCGGTGCAGTAATCTGTTAGCATTTTTCGCTCGTTGCTAATTCAGAGGCTCAGCGTTAGCATTGTGGGTTTTATTTTGAAAAAAAATAAAAATGATCAGTTAGATGAGTTTCTTCCCGTTACATGGATATGAAACATTCATAGTTTTATTAAATGAACATGCCCTCAGACACTGTTTCCTGCAAGATGTTGTGGCAGTGCCCCGGTACCGGGGTCTCTCGGGCTTAACCTGTTTCACGCCTTCCCCCCGGTACCGGGCGGATAAACGCGTCATTTGCAGGAAACAACGTCTAAGGAATCTTAATATTGAATAAAACTATGAATGTGTTATATCCATGTAACGGGAAGAAACTCAGCTAACTGATCTTTTTAAAAAGAAAATTCAAAAAAAACCCACAATGCTAGCACTCAGCCTCTGAATTAGCCTCGATCGAAAAAACGGGACCGACAAAGGCACATAAACTCACTCAGAACTCCCTTATTACTTATACTAGATGCACAACCAAACACTATTTTTTGGTGTCCTGGAGACACTGAATCTAACGGTGCCCACCTCAACACTCAGTGATAAACATTCGCGACGCTATCAACGAAAGCGTACATCATCACATGTGGAGCCAAGAAGCTAAACATGTAAATATGGCTCACCTTGGTCAAAAGTGGTCTTCAATGGCATTAAAACGATAAAAAAACGATGCTGCAGTTAATCCATAGGTTCATCCTATGTGTCTGTGCCTTCTTTGAAATTATTTCTGATAATCCATAAGCAATACAACTGCGTTTTAGTTTCCAAACTCCAGAAGGAGACATTCCTCCAGTTTAGTTTCGCTTTCCACACGCGAAGCGGCAACATTTTTTCTTTACAATGTGTGTCTATGTGAGTATTAGTGATGTGTCGGTCGCGAACGAGCCGGCTCAAAGAGCCGGCTCTTTTAAGTGAACGACGGGAGCCGGCTCGCGCCCGCGAACGAGCCGTTTTTTTTTTGTTATTTTGTTGTTAAGTAATACAAGACAGAATGATATGATGATCTCCGCGCTACAGCTGCTCCGTGCATGCATGCAGTGACATGTAATATCCAAGGATTAGAGACTGTTGGATGCTGCTGTACTGAGCATTGCAATATATTTATTTTCACTATGTCATTTATTTATGATTATCCTTGGGCTCAGCAAAGATTTGATGTCAGCTGTTGCTGTCTTTTTTTCTATAGTTAATACTGAAATAGAGCCCTGCTGTTTAGTCAGGGCCTTTTCTTTAAATATAATTTTAAAATGTCGATACAGTAGCCCCTTTATTTAAATGTCTATGCTTAAGTTTTTATCTCAATCTCAATCTTTATTTATTTATATAGCACATTTAAAACAACCTTCAGTTGACCAAAGTGCTGTACAGGCAATACATATTAAATAACACAATGGGAGTACAATAATAAAACAATAATTAAAAACATGATAAAAAGCACAATAACTAGAAAAATATTTAAAAAAAACACATACAAATGTAAAAATGTAATGTTCAACTAGTATTAAAAGCCAGTGCAAAGAGGTGAGTTTTTAGCTGAGATTTAAAAAGTTCAATAGACTCAGCAGTCCGGATATGTACTGGGAGGCTGTTCCACAGTCTAGGAGCTGCAACACTGAAAGCCCTGTCACCTCGGGTTTTTTATAGGTGTTGCTATCTGCTTTGTGTAGCGTGGTTCAAGCAAGTCAGTGCATTCATTGGGTGGTATCAGAGAGATACAAGGGTCTGTAAATGCAATGAAAACTGGCCACAGCAAATAATTGATATTAAACATGTAATTTTTACTTTTGAATACTTCAGTACAAAGGATGTATTGAATAATTTAAGTGATATGTGTACACATATAAATCATGAGTCAAAACAGGGCTACATTTGATTGAATTATAAAAGGTATAATATGTAGTAAACTGAAGAGCCGTTTGGGAGCCGAAAGAGCCGGCTCTTCTTGGTGAGCCGAGCCAAATGATCCGGCTCACCAAGAAGAGCCGGAATTCCCATCACTAGTGAGTATCCTCCTTCGATTCTATTGGCTCTAACGGTCACAAGGGTATGTCAACCAACCAGATCGAGCAAGGGGGGCCAGAGATAGGTCAAATCCACCCAAATGACCCCAGATGGCCCAGTTTTTGGCTAAATCTCTCTAAAAAGGTCAAATTTCACTTGTTTTGCATCAATCTTGATACAGGGTACTTATTATATGTTGTACTTTGGATTCCCAAAGCTTTTAGTCTACTAACCCATCATCCAAGGGTAGTTTTCACTATCTGTAAAAAATAATTTTTATGTAAAATCTGAATTTTCTTTAAAATAAAAAACATTTATATTGATTCTGACACTTCTACATCCAACTCACAGGTTTATCATTACTTTGAGAAAAGATTATTAATTTAACCCTTTTAGAAGGGAAGATATGGTCATTTGTTCTGGGAATGTCATTTTCGAGCCTGAGACCTGAAAAACAGGCTCAGAGTGGAACAGGTTAACAGGTTAAAATATTTTTCATTTAAAGTGGACCTATTATGCTATATTTTAAAAATATATTGTAGGGCCATACCTTTACAAAACATGTCTGTGAAGTTTTTTGCTTAAAATACCAAACAGATCACCCATTGTAGCCATGCCTCATACTGCTCATACACCTCTTTTGCAGCCCTGTTCCAAACAGGCTGATTCTGCTTTAAATTGAATGTCTGCTGCTAGCCACGCCCATTTGTAGCGTCACGCAGCTTTCCCCTGCTAAAAGAGATGTCTCCCGGGAGATCTCAGCTAAACGCTGCGGTGATTAAATGCCATGTTATGCTCCTAACCACTTCAAGCTTTATTTCTGAAACGGTATCTCAAACCTTTCTCTCTCGCAGGGTTTACCACAAGGACATTAGTTACACACATTCTTTCCAGTAGCCTACAGCGTTAGCTCCATGGTTAGCTCTGAGTGTTAGCATGCTTGCTATTGTAAACACAGAGCTCCCAAAACACGCAGCGCATTGTTTCTGATACAGCACATAGCTTGACATGTTCTTCTTAAGTGTTTACCGCTAGAACAGTGCCATTATATGTATTATATATAACCACTTTACTCTAAGTGCCTCATGCAGACATCCTGCTGAATACACAGACACACAGCTGTGAGGGGATTCAGCTGTATACGGAGATGATAGGTTGGGACGTGTTACGTGTGCCGGAGACGATAGGTTGGGACGTGTCACGTGTGCCGGAGAAGATAGGTTGGGACATGTCGCGTGTGCCGGAGATGATAGGTTGGGACGTGTCACGTGTGCCGGAGACGATAGGTTGGGACCAAGCGGCAAACTCGGGGGAAGAGCCGGGACGCCAATACGGAAGTGCCACAAACTGCAGTTCATATATTGGCCGATAGGCGATGACTGCAGAAAGGAGCAATTTCCATAGACCCCCATGTTAAAATGCCCAATTTTACAGCAGAAAAAAACATGTTTCTACCCCTGGATGCAATAAATATTATTATGGATATAGTTAGATTCCACCTTCATGATTATGAATCTGTGAGTGAATTGTTTTCTAACGCCACCCTTTTATTTATATTAGGTCTTAAAAGTTTTTGCATAAATTAGGGCGTAGTCACGTTGATGGACAGGTACGTGCCTCACTGTCAGCTAACAGCAACTTGTCCACTCTGCTAGGCTACAACGTTAGTTAGTTGTAGTTACTGTACTTGACCCTTTAGCCGTGTTCGTGGTGATTGTGCCTTTTAGGGAATATTGTTACAAATACCAGACAATTAAAATGTCGTGCTGTGCGCTTGAATGTACTAACAGAACTTCCAAGAAGTCTAAAATGATAATATTATGCATATTAACCCTGTTAGCAGGTGTTTGTGTGCTTGTTAGCTTGGCTTGTTATGTAGCTTATTAGCCAGCTAAGGACGTAACCCTTTATACATGTATATATATATATATATACAGTTTAGTTTATGATTCAGCCTTGGGTAAGACTTTTATAGTCTATGGCTATGACGCCCATAATGCTAAACGGGAGCAAATGTTAAAAGGGGACCCAATTATCCCAGTGGTGGCCGCCGGAGCTAACGGAGCCGCAGGGGGCTAGCTCCAGCCGGTGTCCAGCTCCAGCCGGCGTCCAGCTCCAGCCGGCGTCCCGGAGCCCCCTGCCCCTGTTATAACTGGAGATCAAGGAATGCAGCGAAACGCGGACTTGGTTCGCCTGCAGCCCGCTGTAGTATTAGCTAAATAAATGATGTTGAACAAGGCTTATTAAGCTGAACATCGCCACAATTGTTCTGCTATGTATCGGTACTTCTTTTATTTTATTAACGTGATGACAAGCATTAAGAATAACAAAAAATAGCTAATTCTCTTGCAGATTGTCTCGTTTGATTATGAATGTAACGTTTATATAGGGGAACTACACTGTTTTATCAAAACCAAAGTGCCACGCAGTAACTTGGTATGCATGTATTTCATGTTAGCTTAGCTTCTTAGCCTGAGCTAGCTCTGTTTACTTCCAGTTCGGAGGCAGCAGGTCCCGCCTCGACTCCGCCTCTTTGCCCTTATTTGGAGCAGGCTGGAGCAGGCGGGAGTTAGACTCTGACGTCACTGTTGAGCCGTTAGTGTCCGACTCCGCCTACTAAGGGCTTCCCGGCAACTCTGCAGAATCCTATGGGTGATGTTAGAAATTAAAATCAATGTTTTATGGCATGATTTAGTCTAAAACATACCGTCAGTTTAAAAGCAGTCAGATGAAGAACTCATTACTTTTAGTATTGTGTTCACACCTTAAAAGGTGTGAAAGGAGGGATTGTTAGAAATTAAAATCAATGTTAAACAGCATAATTCAGTCTAAAATATATCGTCAGTTTAAAGCTGTTTTATTGTGGAAAAAACCCGGAAGTTCTCAGGAAATCAATGCCAAGCTTTTATTCTGAAAATCCTTTATCCAGTTTGCATGTGACTAAATGTTGCGTTTTCTGAATGTAAAGTGAAAGTGACTTGGAGTGTTATACACCAAAAACGAACGGACTTTAACACTACATCGATAGACGTTAAGATATTATTACTGCTGAATATTAAATGAAGGAACAGTTGATCATGGAGTGTTTACACATTACGTGAGTAGCTATGACGTCAGAGGGAACTACCGTAAACGAGAACGGTGTCGTAAAAGTGTTTCTAGGACTTCTAAACTAACGATTACAGCTGTTTATAAGGTATTAAATAGAAAGTCATGACAGAGATAAGGAGGAGAGAATGCTTAAGGAAATAGGCAGAGAATACCAATGTCGAAATCATCTGTGCTCTCGCGATATCGAACCCACAAGATGAGAAGGGCGGACCCGCTATCTTCACAGCGGGGGACGACGAGACATGGATAAAAACAGCGGACAGAGGACCGCTCGTCCCTTTTCTTCGCTGCAGCCTCCCTGGAGACATCACCGGCTTTGTCTCTCCATTCACCATGCTTGTTCTTTAACCACGTTACTTAATTAAACTACCCATTTGAACCTTTTCAGAGACTCCATTAGTCTCGTTATTTTAAGTTTCTTTCCTGGGAGCGAGAAGATCACAAATTATCAACATTTGGCTGACCCAGACATGTGATCTCGACACTGGGAGAGAAATCGCTAGTTTCGACGGAGATTTCGCGAACCGAAAGACACACAAAGGGCCCATACACAAACGGTAAGAAGAAGCCAGTTATATCAAATTCTTCAATAGCTTATATAGAACCATTTAGATTTGTGTGTTTTGAGGCGAGCAGGACATCCTGAGAACAGCTGTTAATGTAATGTTAAATATCTAAATTTAAACCAAACCACGTGGCGTTGTTTTAGAGCAAGCAGGGTGAGTCTATTTTCCTTTCTTTGATTCATTAACCAACTGCATGTTTTTTAAACCAACTGCATGATTATAATGTGTGTTTTCCAAGCCGGATATATTAATGTGCTTTTAAGCCGGTATTTATATAATCTTTAAAAAAAAAAAAAAAAAAAAAAAAAAAAAAAAAAAAAATCCCAGATATTGAAGTTAAGTTCGGATGACATAGGATATTTGTTATCAGGAGCGAAGGTACTATTCAGTAGATTAGTGATTCATCTTTGATACATTTAAGGACTATATCCAACTACTTATTATATTGTGTTTGACGACTTATGATGGACTCTTGTCGTTTTGTATATTCTCAAGACAGATGGTATCTTCTTGACAGAGAAATAGATGGTATCTTTTCTCGTTATTAGCAAGTTAAAGATGGAATCTTCTTGTTAAAGAGAGTTGATGGCATCGTCTCGTTTTTAGTCTCAAGATCAGATGGAATCGTCTTGTTTCATTGTCCCAAATAAGTGAGATGGTCTCTTGTCTAATTGGTGATAAGAGTCTGTGGAAGTCTGAAGTATACTCTTTAATCATTGCGTGTGCATTACGGAAAGAAATGCGGAATTCGTGCGTTAGATAGACGATATTCTTCTAATAGTGTTTGACTGGCTTCCCATTTGGTCGCACAATAGCGTGAGAGTTGCCCAGACGACCATAGACTAAATAGTTTTGATGGTCTCTAACTATTTTGTATTAACTTGTTTAAATTGTATAGCATATTGAGAGCGTCGTGCTGTTATACTGCTCTGAAGTTTAGCCTGGAATGAGGTCTCCTTGTTGAGATCAACACCTCCAGGATTTCAACGCATCAGACAGCCATTCTTCTTGCAAAAAACTCTTTGTTCTGCAGGTCAGCATTTGAAATCAGTTGCCATCTTGTTTTGACCTCATGTTGACAAACAATGACATGGCAGTCGCCATTCTGTGAAATGTAAACAGAGGACCAGTTGTTGTCTTTTTGAAATCCATTCAGTTTCACTCACATGAGGCTAATTCAATATTCATGACCTCCATAGTGTGTAAAAAAAAATCATTCTTCTTGAGTCAAAGTTGGAATTAGATATTCCATTTTGCTGAATCAGGTTATCTATACCGTTGGAGTTTGGTTTTTGAAGAAAAAGATTATTGTATTTTCTAAAAAGCTCAAATCTGATTTTTGAAATATTAGTCCTTGCAAAGGAGTTTTACCTGCTTATGCTTATACTGTGCAATGTGGTGTGGCTGGGATATGCTTTGTTGATTAATCCTAAAAATTGTGTGTGCTGATGGCTGTTTTTATGCTTTGTCCATTAATCCTAAACATTGTGATTGCAAGTGTATTCGCTGGTTTAAGTTTGACTGTTTAATCATAAAGTCAATTTCTTTCCCATATCAAAGGTAGTTATTAAGAAAATAAGCTTCTTGTTAAAAAGAAGTCCGTTTTTAGAAGAGCTAAAAAAGGGTGGAAAAAAGCTGAAAAATTACAACAGCACACTCTGCTGGTTGTACAGAATTGTTGCACAAGAAATAGGGGTAAAAGGACAAACGTATAAATACAACACCAATTGATTATAATTATGCTAAGGTTTACTTTCAAGTATTATAGATGAACACGTACTTCATCACACATAGATAGAATCACAGGTGGTTCCTGATATTAAGATAAGAAACCTTACATAAGTCTTTCAACCTAGACTGTAGAATGCCTAAACACCACACAATTGAAGTAAAAACATAGTTTATGACATTAGCATAATTTCATGCACTTTGGAATACACTATACACAGTAAAGCTAGATTTTTACGAGATTTCTATTTGCATATTTCAAAGCCAAGCCACTGTACAAGGTTTAAAAAAATAAAAAAAAATAAAAAATATATATAAAAAAAAAATTAAAAAAAAAAAAAAAAAAAAAAATTAAAAACTTTTTTGCATATTTTTATTTTACTTTATTAATCTTTAAAAAAAAAAAAAAAAAAAAATCCCAGGTATTGAAGTTAAGTTCGGATGACATAGGATATTTTCTATCAGGAGCGAAGGTACTATTCAGAAGATTAGTGATTCATCTTGGATACATTTAATAACTATATCCAACTACTTAAGCAATATGTCGCCAAAATACACTAAGTTAGGAGCACCCGCAGAGCCAGGGTCAACTGCAGACATCAAGGCAAAGGTACATGTCAGATCAGATGCCACAACACATGCATCAGACAGACAAAAGAACTGGAAACAGATACAGGAATTGTTTGATCAATGGCAGACGAGAGGATTGATTCCAGCAGATGATCAACCTGGCCCAACAAAAGCCCATAGAAAAGCTGTAGTTGCTTATGAGAATGAGAGATACTTAGACCAGCAAGAAGCATGGATCCACACCAGACACCCCTTTTGGTATGGACCTGGAAAAAGCGCTATGAACAAAGCTGAAAAAAGAAAAACGACAGTTACAAGTCTGCTGCTCCATCTGAAATATGCCAGCCAGGGATTGACAAACAGCATACATGTGTTAGAAGCGGCAGATCGGCCAGTGAAGGAAGACACAGCAGGAATAACAGAAGAGGCTCCAGTTATCCAAACTCAAGAGCAGAATCCAAGTCTAACTGAAGTGTCTTTTTCCAACATATCAGAGAACAACCCTTTTCACCAAGCCCCTATAGGAGAAGTATTGGAGTTGGATGGACTCCTCACAGCTACACGTGTCAAAGACTTGGAGTATGAAGTAAGGATGCTATCTGGTGAAGTTAACCAGCTGAAGGAGGAACTCAAAAGAAGAGAGGAAGACGGATCTCAAGACGCTACAACAGTAGCTATAGCTGGAAGACTCAAGAACTGCACAATCCACATGTTACCGGTGATAGCAGCTGGAGAAGGAGGATTTCAATACCAACCATGGACTCACAGGGACATGGAAACATTAGTGTCCAAGCTACCTCCACTCACCAAAGGAGGTCAGAAGTGGGTGAATGATCTGGAGAAGTACACTGTCCAAGACGACCTGTGCTTGGGAGACATGAGGGCACTGCTAGGACGGATAGAAGGAAGACTAAAGGCAAGAGCAGTAGATTTCGAGGCCAAATGCGCCAACTCTCCAGATGACATTTCATTCAACAAAATCAGGTCGAGCTATTGGGCTGCTATTCGTCACATCTACCCGACAGCATACAGTTTACATGCCCTCACCAGCCTGAAAAAAGGAACGGAGGAAGACATGCATGCCTTCTTGAAGAGATGTGAAGGAGTGTGGGAGGACAGCACTGGAGAACGACATGACGCTTCTCCGGCTGTCGTGATGTTGTGGAAGAATGCGGTCATTAAAGCCCTTCCCCAATCTGTGCAGGCATGCCTGGAAGACAAGGTGGGATTAGACATTAAACCCATTGAAGAATGGAGACAACATCTCATTCACCACGACATGACATACCAGGCAACACAGAAGGAAAATGACGAAGTGATGAAAGCACTAAAACTAAGACTTTTGAAGATGCAGGTAGCTGAGAAAGACATTGAGGCTTGTAGGAAGAAGACAAGGAGAAGGGAGGAGAAGCTTTCAGAGATAGCCATAGAACCAGAGAAGGCAGGGCGAACACCTCTAACAGTTCAAACTCAGGAAGAACCAGAGAATCAAATGCAGAACCAACAAAGCGGAGGAGGAAGTTTCAGAGGAAGACGTTTCCAGAATGGTGGCTGCTACACATGTGGTCAGACGTCACATTGGTCCAATGAATGTCCCACACAACTCCATCAACAGCAAGCACCTGTGTATCTTCCTACCCAAGTACAGCCGCAAACACAGGTATACCCTCCCATACAACGAAGGGGCAGAGGAGGAGGACGTTTTCAATCAACAGCAAGAGGTTCCCAAAGTGAAGGATGCTTCAAATGTGGTCAGCTGACACATTGGTCCAGAGAGTGTCCGCAGAACATTGCACCAAACGGCCCTCCACACAGTTACCCCAGGGGAGGTTTCCATGACTATAACAGAGGCAGGGGGTCTCAGGGATGGCAAAGAGGAATAGTATTTCCAAACATGAATGTTATTTAACAATAGTGAGTAGCATATTGCATTTAAATATAAATCATCCACAGATTAGTATAAAAACATAGTAGAACATTTAGCAGACTATTTTTGTAATTATGAGAAGGAAAGAGATTACGAGTGATGTTGTTCCCCCACACAGAAAACTATTGTGCCCACACAGCTAGAGAGGTCAAGACAATGGGTTTACGCCCAAAATATGAAGATGAAAGCCTAGTCCTCGCCCAAGACGGAGGGTCCTTACCAAGTCCTCCTGTTTAAATCGACTGCAGTTCAAGGGGCAGTACAGGCTACACCTGATGTGCAGCTGCTAAGACCAAAAAACAGAAACTCGATTCTGCTGTGGTGAAGTCTGGCTACAAAGGGAGGTGTTTCAATAAGATCGCTTGTCTCAAACCAGTGAAGAAGTCAACAAGAACCCAGCAGAACTAGAGAGTGACTGTTAGCGGGAGAACAGTGACAGAGTGACAGAAACTGGCACAACATTTACCAGCCACCATAGATAGACCCCGTCAGAAGACCGGGGCTGTGTTTAAAGGGGAACTTCATTTATTAAGTTGAGGTATATATGGAGTCAGATTACATTCTCTCATAAACACATTTTTATAATAGGTCTGAAGATTCTGATTTAAGGCATGAGCTGCCAACTAAATAACATAACACTGAGCTTGGATGAAGAAGTTGTAGGGTTTTTTTTTACAACAGTTTCAAGAATCAGTCTTCATTTATTTATGTTCAAGTGAATTTGTTGATTTATAAAGTAGTGCATAAGGCAATATCTATTTTTAAGTGAGGGACATCAGCCCTTCATGTTCTTCTGCGTGCAACCCTCTGTGAGAGTAGTTCGTATTTCCCACTAGTTTAAAGACATATTATTTTGTCATGATTTGTTTGTTTAACAGTGTCAGCCAATCTCTAATACTAGAGCTATTAAGACGTATTGGCAACACCAGTTTTTTTTTTTTCGCAGCAACACTGATACATAGTACCATGACAAAAGCCATTATTGAACTAACAAGAAGTAAACTATATTTTTGTGCTGACGGCAGATTTTTAGTCAATGTGCATTTATACCATTGGAAGACGATACATCACACAACATCTTTGTACGGCTTGTGGGTACACAGAGGATTTATGTGTTTGCTACGACGTTATGGGTTTTCCATGTCCTATTCATAATAGAGTAATCATTGCGATATTAATTGAGCATTTTATGCTCAAAGGAGGGAAGGTCATGATTAGTCAGATAATGGATTTCGGTAACGTTGTAGTTGATAAATAATAACATGTTGTCAACAATAGGTCGCATAACAACAAAAGGTATACCAAAGCTTGGGCCTCCTCCAAGGAGGGAGTGGTCCAGTTTTAGATATTAGACAAATAGAAGTGGATGAATATGTCAGAGCTCTGAGTAATATTTTCCAAGTTTTTGTCTACACAGGCTAGGAAAGACTGCACAGATACCAGACGAGACATCAGAAGAGACTCCTGTTCGGCCAGGTGATTGGGTGAGGGTGAAAGTTCCCAAAACACAGTGGGCTGATCCCCGGTGGTCGGAACCGTGACAAGTTGTAAAGAACTTCCCACGCGCTCCGGTTTAAAGGTAAAGAAAAAGGAGCAAATTGACACCACCTCACACATTGTCACCCTTCACTGGCAACTTCCAGAAAAGTTATTGGAAGCTAGGACTGATTTGGCAGAGCTGGAACAAAACAATAAATAGAAATACGATTAAGATCAACAGCTCAAAAGACGAATTGTCTTTAGATTTTTATAGATTGTACACTAAAGTGAAAACCTATTTTGTTTTTTCACCTGAAAAAGAGTCCAACGTTTTGTTTCTATTTTCGTATACGTTATTTTTGTACTCATTTACATTTTATAACTGACACAACCATGGATAAAATGTCAAGAACAAAGCCAAAGCAATTATGGGGTCCCCTAGGGATAAGAGTCAGAATAGCATTGTTGATTGTGCTCATTACACTTGGCACCTTTCTGGTTGGATGGGGAGTACGATATCATGAAAGACATGGATCCATTAGTTCACTCGTAGAAAATGCCCACATCACTAACAAAACACCAGCTGTGTTTCAGAGACTTTCACTTATCCCCAGAGCCAAAAGATCAGTTGAGCAACAAGAGGAGGAGTTAGAAATACTCGTTCCCAAAGATGAGGAGGTTACAATCAAGATCATTCACCCCCCCTATATGCAGTTCTTGTATCAAATGATGAGATGGGTTTAAGTGATCGGAATATTTAAGTGATGGGAATTTACAATTTAGGGTAATCTCCAAATACACTGGATCCAAGTTTTAGTCTGTACCAGAAACACCCCCATTAAGACTATGGACAACCGACTGGTGACCTGAGCACAATTATTGAAAAGTTATTACAGTAGAAACAGGGTACTAACCCACGAGGACAACTGTATGTACAAACTCTATGAACAAAATTCCCCAACAGATTGTGGCGACTGTGCACAGATGTATCCAGTCACAAAAGTTACTATTGTTCTAAGTAATAGTGAGATTTAAAATATTGGAGAATATATGGAGACGTCCTTTTATAGTGTGTGAAACATGTGGTGCTTGAAACATGTAAGTATTTCAATTTATAGAAGAAAATGGTTTCCTGAAAGAGTTATTTGGAGTAGATGTGTTACAGTGGGAGAAAAAACAATGTTTAGAGATATAGTACATTTATTAGTAGACATTAATTGTGTTTAGATGGCATTTAACAATTAAAACAGATAGTATGATTAGAAGATAGAGTGGAGAAGGTTAGATTTACTTTACCTCAGTGTGTTAGAATTTCTATAGGTAATGCGTCCCGAGACCTGGACTCTCTCTCTCTCTGCCTGTCAGACTGCTACGACCCCTATCAGACAAAAGACCTCACTACAGGAGACTCCTCCTCCTCCTCCTCCATCGAACAGACAGAGAACCAGAGCTGAACCAACAACGACAAGACTGCATCCAGAACCTTCTCCACCTGCGGCATCCAGAACCAGAACAGCATGCTGACATAAAGAGGCATACTCTCATCAGTCCCTAACCCAGGACATGAAGTTCCAAGCTGAGCCACGAGATTTGGCACAAGAGCAGAGTGTGGGACATGAAAGCAGAATACGCCCTCCATACAACAGCGAAGAGACTGTAAAGAAGGAGATGAAATGCAAAGCAGTTGGGCCACTGAAAAGAGTACCAGCGAAAGGATTTAAGAGCTGATGGACTGAGGAGAAGACGGAACCAGAGGAGTTGGCATGGTCTAACAGAATGTGAGGGGGTCGTGGCTTGAGACAACAAGAGGAGGAGAAAAGGAAAACGGGAGTGAGTGAGTTTATACATAAACACACTTATTCACAAACAAACTTGAATTGACTTGATAAATACGTAAAGACAAAAAGATTTATTAGCCATGAATTAATAAATTGGTAAATTAAAATAGTAATAAAGAGGAAACTGTTAAAGTAAAATGAGGAAATAATCCTAAAACACACTGAGGGTACTGTGAGATAAAGGGGTAGACATGATGGAAATATTCACCACACTTTACACTTTAAGCAGTGAGTGTTGTGGGACTTAGGAGTACAGAGTAGAACATATTTTTCAATCTTTCCATCATGGAAACGAATTATTCCCTAAGAGATTTTATTCATGGGTGAATTTGGTAGAGATCTAAGGTGTTACAATATTGATCTACAGCTAAAGGGATAGTTTTAGTGACCACTCTATAAGAGCAGACAAATCTGTGTTAGTTGGACAATGTTAAAGGGAGAGCTAATACCAAGCCAAATATAGTATCCCAATCTAAAGTATTGTTTTCGCCATTGTAGCATAGTTATTACCATAGGAGAACTGTTAAGGTGGAAATAACATTTGTTTGTCCAAGATGTAGAGTTTTAAAGGACACTGGGCAAAGAGCGATTGCAAATTTAATTTTGGAAAAAGCAATATAATTGGGAGTAATACATGCGGGGCCTTGGATCACTCATTGCAATGATGCATATTTTTGACAACCCATATTGTTTAGGGAGAAGGGGTCACTCAACCCACCCAGCAGTTGTTTTAAATCTTACTTGTAGCTTCACAGGGAGCGCACGGCACCAAATTATGAGTTTAAAAGACAAGCGCCACCACCTCCTGATGGTCATCCATTTAATCAGGGATGACCTGAAATTTAGAGATGTTATTTAAAGTAGAAACATATACATAAGTGAAAATTCCTAAATTGAACTACAAACCATGGATGAAATAACTACTGTTTTTAAAATCCTTGCTAGAGGAGGGAGTAACTGTTACATGCTCGGACACCCAAGGTTCCACACACTGTTAAAGGGGTTAGCATAGTTCTTTAAGTAGACTAGAATTGAAGAGAAATTGGTATAATGAGTTATTGATATTCCACCAGTTTTCACACCATTTAAGGAACTTTATCACTGCATTAGAACGGACCACCCAAAGGTACTGAAGTAGGAACCATAAGTGATGAAATTCTCCAATTGTTGTAACTGACCAAAATCTTCTCCCAGAAATGACTGTCTGAAATGCCGTATCCCAGAGTAGATGTTTGATGGTATCATGGAACTAAAACCTTGTACGCAGTCTTGCCACAGGATTAGACTGGGACCTGTGCACTTGTACAGCCAGTGATGTTTTATATGCAGTACCAATGACAGTGGGGCAGTTAATCACCATGGCGAAACACCCCAAAACCAGTAGGGCTAAGAGACCAGTCAAAGGAGGGAGTTTAGGCTCCACAGTGTACAAGGATAGCATAGGGGGGCCCAGGGGAGTGCTAGATGTTGGAGTTGCATTCCATGTACCCGCACCCTAACGTACCGATTGATCACCACGGCCTTTTCTAGAGAACATATTACTTTCATACTTTAAAAAGTATGAAAGGGGGGAGGGTACATTTCTCATAAGGGAACAGTTTCAATTGCTAGCAGAACAAGACGACTCAACCCATATACAGATATTGATGAAAATGATGACAGTTTGTTTGAATGATGTTAAATGATAGGGATGTTCAGAGATGAGATTGTTCAATGAATGTCCAGCGAATGTCCAGCTAAGCTGATCCTTTAAATGATGAAATCATGTAAAAAAGTGAACCAGTTGCAATACTAAAATGGAGTGAATCCATTTCAATTTACTGTACACTATTCCAAGAATAGTTTATTTTTTATTTACTTTATACCATTCCTACACCAAGTTTTGTGTTTTTTCTTTTTCTTACCACACTATTCTAAAATAGTTTCTCTTTTTATGTTTTATACTGTTATTAGTGATGCGATTTTTAAATTGTATGTTTTTTATGCTTTGTATAACAAGTGCCTTAACAACTGAATGTGGTATGGGAACGGTTTCTGTGAGAGGAGGGAGTAAGAAATGTTCCAATACCACAAGTTGCTGCTATATTGAATGATTAAAACTAGAAGTTATGCACAAGGGAAAACTTTTATGTTTGAAGACCAGCCAAAGTATTTTTTGTATTTGTTGTATTTTTGATGATGGTTATTTAAACCATTACATTTATGATTGTATGTTTTTTGATATGAGATATGTACTATGCACAGTTCAGATGAAGAACTCATTGATTTCAGTATTGTGTTCACACCTTAAAAGGTGTGAAAGGAGGGATTGTTAGAAATTAAAATCAATGTTTTATGGCATGATTTAGTCTAAAACATATCGTCAGTTTAAAAGCAGTCAGATGAAGAACTCATTACTTTTAGTATTGTGTTCACACCTTAAAAGGTGTGAAAGGAGGGATTGTTAGAAATTAAAATCAATGTTAAACAGCATAATTCAGTCTAAAATATATCGTCAGTTTAAAGCTGTTTTATTGTGGAAAAAACCCGGAAGTTCTCAGGAAATCAATGCCAAGCTTTTATTCTGAAAATCCTTTATCCAGTTTGCATGTGACTAAATGTTGCGTTTTCTGAATGTAAAGTGAAAGTGACTTGGAGTGTTATACACCAAAAACGAACGGACTTTAACACTACATCGATAGACGTTAAGATATTATTACTGCTGAATATTAAATGAAGGAACAGTTGATCATGGAGTGTTTACACATTACGGGAGTAGCTATGACGTCAGAGGGAACTACCGTAAACGAGAACGGTGTCGTAAAAGTGTTTCTAGGACTTCTAAACTAACGATTACAGCTGTTTATAAGGTATTAAATAGAAAGTCATGACAGAGATAAGGAGGAGAGAATGCTTAAGGAAATAGGCAGAGAATACCAATGTCGAAATCATCTGTGCTCTCGCGATATCGAACCCACAAGATGAGAAGGGCGGACCCGCTATCTTCACAGCGGGGGACGACGAGACATGGATAAAAACAGCGGACAGAGGACCGCTCGTCCCTTTTCTTCGCTGCAGCCTCCCTGGAGACATCACCGGCTTTGTCTCTCCATTCACCATGCTTGTTCTTTAACCACGTTACTTAATTAAACTACCCATTTGAACCTTTTCAGAGACTCCATTAGTCTCGTTATTTTAAGTTTCTTTCCTGGGAGCGAGAAGATCACAAATTATCAACAGTGATGTCACGGACACTACGTCCATTTATATATACAGTCTATGGTTGGGACGTGTCACGTGTGCCAGATGATGATAGGTTGGGACGTGTCACGTGTGCCGGAGACGATAGGTTGGGACGTGTCACGTGTGCCGGAGATGATAGGTTGGGACGTGTCACGCGTGCCGGAGATGATAGGTTGGGACGTGTCGTGTGTGCCGGATGTCGCCAATGACGTAAAAGGAGCCACAATTCTGGATCTGCTTGTTTTTTAGAGATGTGGGTACGGAGGAAAAGAGAGAGGGTTTTGTTTTCTGACACTTTGTGAGTTCCCTGACACACCGGGGACACATATTTATGTATAAAAGACATCAAAAAGTACATTTTGCATAATAGGTCCCCTTTAACTAAATGCGTCCTACATTACTGAAAACTGTTCTGTTGCTGAACTTGAAGTTGCATCAAAAACATCAAGAAGCAATACAAGCTCTATTCTGTTCATACACTTAACCCTTGTGTTGTGTTCGCAAGCTGATTACCGTTCATGGTGTTCGCGGGTCAATCATCCAATATTGTTTTAATTACATCATAACTCACTTATTATGCATTCATAACCATACAATCCTGTTGTATTTGTATTGTATGGCCCCAAAACACATTACTTACCCTAACACTAACTTGAAACGGGTCAAGGGAGACCCGAACACAACATAAGGGTTGAATAGCGCTCATCACTAAAAGCTAATAACTAAACTACTTTAAGATAATAACATATTGAAGATCGGTTCCTCTTCTCTTGGCTTACGCTCCTCTCCTCTTCTTCTTCTGGGCTCCTGTAAGTCATCAGTTCAAAAGAAATGTAATTATATTGTTAATGTGAGGTTCATGATGCAGCAAGAGCCATAAAAAATCACAACTAAATACACTCCAATGTCTAATATTTGTCACTGATGTTGATGAAACAAGAGACATCTTTACCCTGAGGTCTTCCTCCAGTCAAGGGTCTCACTGGATTCCTTTTTCACTGAGCCATCTGCTCCAGCTCCAGCTTCAGCTCCACAGGGTAGTGATCACTGACACTCTGAGTCTGGGACAGAAAATAACATTTAATAGTGTCAATAATTCACTTTATGCTTTGCCTGTTCTGGGGTGTTTCCACATTGCTTTATTTTGTTTGTTCTTCCGGTTAGAGCATGTGCGCTATTACTTGGAAAAGGGTTGCGAGCTTCATCAACATTTGTTTAACAAATAAACAGTATTTAAAGCTTTTGAATGGCTGTTATTAAGTTGTAACACTTTTTCGGGTAACAAACTAACCATTTAGATAACCGTTATGTGATTTATTTATCCAAAAAACGCATATTTGGGAATTTAAAATATGTTTCCAGCTGTGAGCAGCTGCTGGCTATTTGAAAGCGGTCGGTCATCTTAATAAAAGTCAACAGTGTTTTTAAAATGACTCTCACTGCCAGAACTGTAGACACAAGTTCGCACTGCAAGTCTAACTGAAGGATATTAAATAATAGTCCTAAGTTATGCGAGCCACCAATTTGTCAATAGTCAGCTAGATAGTTAACATTAGCTAGCTATCTTGTTAGATATATAGCTAACATAAACTAGCTAGCTAAGTGTGAGAGAGAGAGCAAATATTTCCTAATTTGTAAAGTAGATAGCTAACTTTCGCTAGCTAGCTAGCGAAATATATGTGTTTAAACCGGTAATGGGTTGGGCTGTGTCACTTCAGCAGGTTTCAGTGTTACAGTAGGGGAGAGTGGGGGGTAACATCTCATCGTACCAACGATACCCAACCCCTAAACATGAGTCTCACTTTTTCTTGTGTCAAGTTCAACTCTTCCTTGAAGTTGTAGGCTTTGGCTGAGTTGGGGACGATGGCCTCCAGCATCCTTTCTCCGTAAACCACGATCCTGTTGTTTGGAAATGCAGCACAATTCATTTTTCTTAACAAACACAAAATATGCTTGGATTAAACTGTAACAATGAATTGTGTATTACCTGTCGTAGGCGTTTTGTGTTTTGTTACTAGTCGTGGTGTCGACATCATCGCCTATCAGCCAATGATAAGGAGCCGAGGAGATGCGGAGCTTTTCCTTCTTCCTCTTGGAGAGAGAATCTCCATCGGCATTAAAGTCTCCCAAAATCATAATGTTCTGCAGAAGAAAGAACAACACAACCAAATTCAGAATGGAAAAACACATTATGTTCATTTGTTTTTACTTTATTCATACTGAAGGTATTCAAAGGTAATCTAAGCGTAAACAAGTTTTGCTTACATTTAATCTCTCAAAAACCCATCACTTAATATCATGATAAACAAAAAATGGTTAATGTTAAATGTAAAGATTTTACCAGATTGTTTTTCTCTCAAACCCATCAATAATATTTCAAACACTTACATCCTTCTTCCATTTTTCCCTCACAACCTCAACCACGTCATGAAGAGCGATCAGCTCCGCCTCTGCGTTACTTGGTTTGGTGTGGACCGGGATCAACACCAGCTTCTGTACAACTGGAGGCAAACACACACACACACACACACACACACACACACACACACACACACACACACACACACACGCGCCGTTATCGCAACCTAAGTTTAATTTAAAAAAAAGTATTTATGTTTAAACAGTCCATTTATGTCTTTCCTAAAGTTAGGACCTCACAATATAGAAAGGTCCTCACAACTTAGGTTGCCTTCACACCTAATAGTCCGCTTCTCAAAGTCAAAGTAAACTTTATTGTCAATCTTCCAGTTTGTGTGTACAGACAGAGAGATCAAAATACCGTTTATCAATACACAATCAATGACACATTTGTACATGTGCACACATTAAGACCTACATAAAAACACAACAATCAATATATACAAAATAAAAGTCACTTCAATATTTTGAGAATGTGCATTAGTGCAAGACTGGTGCTCACCAGACGACAGTTTGTTACATTATTTCTTTTTTCAGAAGGTTTGGTTTGCGTTCACACGGGCAAAACCCAAACAGACTATAAACTTTAAACACAAGTCATGTGCACGGAAATGCTGTTCAGCAATTGGTCAGACATTAAGGGGGTAAAAACGCAAACCCCGGCAATTTCTCCGCCATGGAGCATCGGCAGGTTATTTTCATGCTGCTGTTAATCTGGAGAGCTGAGAGCATATCAACAGACTCTAGTGGACAGCATATGATTATGTAATCAGATAACGTGCGATAAAAAACATAACACATATAATGAGAGACGTTCTGCAGTAAGGAGGACGTTTCACCGACGACAGGTGGCTCTGACTTTTATGTATAGTTGACGGAGCATTTTTACTTTACACGACACTGTTCAACACTTCATTCAGCTTCACTCTTTCGCTTAAGATTTTGAAGACATCCACGTTCCACACCAGAGATGAACCGCTCCAGAGTTCACTACCAAGCGGTCCGAGACCACCTCTTTTAGGTTGTTTAGTTCACATCACAGGTCTCAGACTGCGTTCACACCGACCCAAACAAACCACACCAGGCGGTGAAACGCACCAGGGTTCGACTAAATAAGGCTGGTGTGAATACGACCTAAAACTCCAAGTGGTCCTCACAATCATAGCCGTGCAAGACATATGCAAACACACATAAACACATCTGTGAGGACCTACATAAACAAAACATTTTTGCCTAATCTTTAACCCCTATGTTAACTAAAGAAGTGCTTTAACATTCAAACAGTCCATTGAAGGTCTGTACCAAATATAAAGAACAGGCCAGAATGTCCTCATAATCCATTAAGGCCCGCACAACACACAACACCCAAATTGATCCTCACAATGATAGTCTAAAAAAAACACACACACACACAAATACCTGTTTTTGGACAATTTAGAAGGAGAACGAAAGGCTTTCTGGTCAGCACATCATTTCCTCTGTACTGGTAGGAGTCTAATATCTGCACTTCTTTCTTTCTGAAACACAAAGCCACAAACATGTACTGTATTATAAAGCTTATAAGCACACATGTTATGTTTTGTTTGTTTATTGTATGTTTATGTATTTGTATTAGTTAGTGAGATAGCTCATAAACCACTTGAAGTTTTTCGGTAAAGCCTTGGGCCAACAGCACAATGTGATGATTTGTAAAGCCCATGATGTTCTGGGTCTTAGCTACCAAACCATAGACATAAAATAAATTATAGGACTACAACTATTTAAGTCAAGCGTCTCAAAGAAGAGTAATGTAATGTGTCACAGATTACTGGTTCAAAATATTGATAACTTTTTTTTGTCTTTGATATTCCACACAGTTTTTCAATCATAATTATCCAATTGAATGTGGCTGTTACCAATCAGTGGCGAGCCGTCAGGGCCCTCTAGGCCCTCTGTGAGGGCCTAAGATATTCCAAAAAATAATATTTAAAAACATTAAAAAAAAAAATATATTTTTTAAATATATATTTTTTTAATATTATTTTTGTTATATTTTTCATTAGTTTTACCGAAAAAAAACTTGATTTAATTGTATTTAAAATAACATTTCCAAAAAAATAAATCCTTCGAATCTGCCTGTTCAGTCTCTGTTTGAATGTGAAGGGTTACATGAAAGAAGCTCGTCTGGCCCTCTCTGCGATTCACAGAGGGTCGCTATAGTAACTGAACGAGAGAGTAATGTCAAATGACAGTACAATTGACCAATCATATCTTCCCTCTAAATGGGTGGGTTTTATTATCGCGGACTTTATGACAAGTTCCGCCCGCTGTGAAACTTTTCTTGTTTCCATAGCAACAACAACTTCCTGTCAACAGCGTGAACTCGCCTTCAAAATAAAAGCATGCCAAATTACACTTAAGACATACAACTGCAACGAAAGTAACAAACACAATGCAATATCATTTTCAATGTCAAAGAACACAAATTGGGTTCACAGGTGTTGTTTTGTGTGGTAGAGGGTCGCTGTCATTGATGCGTTTTGCACCCTGGGCCGTTGTTTTGATATTCCGCTGAAGTATACGCTGTGACGTAATAACCTTTTTTTTTTCTTTTTTTCGAGGGAAGGGGTGGGGGTCAGAGGGCCTAGGTATAAAGCTCACGGCTCGCCACTGTTACCAATTTAAGACATATTTTAATTCCTGTGAGACATAACGTATAGCTCAATTGGTAGATTGATGTGTACTGAGGTTTGGTCTGAATCCAGTTCAAAGACCATTTGCCGTGTGTCATCACTCCCTATTTCAAGCCTGTCTATGTTGCCCTAAAAGGTCTTTTAACCACATATAGGATTGTCCAGGATTGTCTGTTCTTGTGTTTCTGACCTGTAGAAGTAGACAAACTTCTCCTTGTAGCGATTTTGTCCCAGAGATGTACTGCACCGCATGCCGTACCGATTACTTCTGTTATCTCTGTCAGAAAGCAAAAACAACTGATTATCTCTCACAATCATCAATTTCTGTTTTTGATTCATTTTAGATGCCCCATAAGATTTAATACGTTTTTAACCACATAAATGAACTGTTATTGTCAGAGCAGACTGGGCTCTGGTTTCAGACAGAGGGTGAAAAGAGGTGCTGCAGCACAGGCAGTATGAGAAAAATAAAGAGCTTTTTGAACATTAAAGCATGGAGACATGTCACAGTGGAGGCACTAAATACAAATTTGAACCTGAAAATTAGCAGAATAGGGCCCCTTTAAATGAATGTGTGGAGAACTCACCCATAGTCATTAAGATGTGTGAGGAAAGTCTCCATGGCCACACCACTCACATCCATCACCTCCACCAGCACCACCACGCTGTACTGAGACACAATCTGCAAAACACAACCACAGAGAAAAGAAAGCATAGAACTAAAAGCACTTTTAACATGTTATAAATGTTTTCAATGCATAAAAAACTGCTCCTTTCCTTTAGTTTTTCTCACCATGTACAAAAACATTAACTGAAATATTACACTGAACAAACTTGTGTGGTTCAGCACGGTGAGTTACCTTAATGATAATTTCCCGTACGTCCTTTTTGTTGACTTTAGTCCTTCCCAGTCTCTTCACATTGAAGGCAGCGATCTTCATTTTTACTAAAAATCTAAATCAAATGAATTTCATAGATTTAAACCGATACACCCAACATATTATCAAGGCCAGTGGTGGACAGTAACTAAGAACATTTACTAAAGTGCTGTACTCAATTACAAGGTACTTAACGAGAGTATACTGTATGTCCAATTAAAGAAACTTTATTATTTTACTCTTCATCCAATACCTGCCACATTTCCTTACTTTTTCTCTATTGGGTTTCCATTTATGGGAGAAATAATCTCTGTTGTTAACAAATGTTTATGATACTTGCATGTTTGGTTCAGCATAATCTGCACATATTAACACCACTTTAAGATTTTTGAAGCGTAAATGCAATTGCCAGAAGTAAAAAGGATATCAAAGTCAACTGTATTGTCTATCTTTCAGTTTGTGTGTACACATGCTTTGAAGCACTACAGTATCCTGTTGAAGGAACTGTGATAATATTATACACAAGGGAAAACAAGGTGAATTTAACCATCCCAACGACAATGGCCAAGACACACATTGAGCCCAGAAAACAAATGTTATTAAGGGATGTAAATATGTGTGGCAGGTGTGGCAGCTATCAAAAAAGGCGTGTAAAAAGAGGCGGGAGCAGGGCCGGTTCTAGCCAATTTGATGCCCTCGCCGAGATTTTAGCTGCCAAAACTGTCAAACCTGTTTATCCCAATAATTATAAAGGAGTGCCTTGGCAATATTTGTTTACATAAATTGTGATCAAAATTGTGATCAAGTCCTTTACCTCACTGAGACTCTCAGCCTCCACCCTTGTTGTAGAAACAACTTATTCTTATTATCCGTTAGAGTACCTAGCACCAGATGCTAATAACAACAGCACCGGTACCGGTGCGCCCTCTCTCTCTCCCTCTCTCGCTCCCACGTCGCACTTTGGCTGTGAGCTGCAGGCGCCTGATAAGCCAACATCCCCCACTTTCATCACTTACAGTGCCCATCGTACAGGGCAAATGAAAAGTGTAAAAAATTAGGATAAGCACCAATGGTCAAAAATGTTTTTTACCCTCCCAGAGCTACCAGCGCAGCACCCTAGGCGACCGCCTATGTCGCCTATGCCAAAAAACCGGCCCTGGGCGGGAGTATACGATGAAGAGAAGTTAAATTAAAATGAACTTATTTTGAGATTTCACGATAATGATGGATTCACAATTCATAATTCATAATACAACACACAGACACACACACAGAGACACACACACAGAGACACACACACAGAGACACACACACACACACACACACACACACACACACACACACACACACACACACACACACACACACCTCTCTGGATGAAACAATGGAAGTGACCTTGTTCCCTTTTCTTTTTTCTGCTTGAGATTAATATACACAACTTGAATCTGAATCATTCTCTTTAGTAATATGTTATATGTTAGAAAGGTAAAATAATTCAAACTGAATTGATCCCATGAGAATCATTTAGATTAAAAGCAGCACAGAAAGTAAAGTAATAATGATAATGTGGAGCTATAGTATTCATTAAGGGTACAATCAGTGCTGGCTTCAATATATCTATAACTATTAAAAGTTACACCTTTCTATAATGCAGAAACACAAGGCATTTAATGTGTATTATTATACATATTATATAGTTGATTTATTATTTTCTGAATGTGAAAGCAGCATTTTACTGTAGATGTTTGATGTAGTGTTATCTTTTATACTGTTGGATGATTTAATATATAAGAAATCCTCATGTTTTGTTATATAAAAATGCATATAAACATTCTTTACTGGAAATCAGTTCATAGATACCAAATACCTTGTCTCTCAATTATATCAACAGTAAAAGCTGGACTGTGGGGTAGTGGTTGTGCAATGTTGCATCATGGGAGATGTAGTCTTCTCCAGGATTCCATCAGTGTTCCTGGTTCAGGAGATTTTAGCATCTCCTCTGATATAAAGTGTTAGATCAGCATGTTTTTAACTGTATTATCCCCGACAGGGGCGGTTCAACGGGGGGGTTTGCGATTCAGATGAGGCCCCCTCCGCGAGGTGAGGCCCCCCTCCGCGAGGTGACCAGTCTAGGGAGGGGCGGCCTACCTACACCCACACATGCAAATAAACCAGTTCAACAAGTCACACAATGCTGTCTGGCGAAAACAAATAGGCTAATTATCATACTAAAAGGGATTCATCCAAGTGTCCCAACACATTTCAGAAAGAACTGTTTCTGTCAGAACCAGAGAAGAGTTAAATGTATTTTTTTAACTAATTAACTGATAAGATACAAGTAGAGTTTAAAATATTGCTACAGATATAATTTCACATACTTTTATCAGAAATAATGTATTCATTTATTCAATTCTGGTCTTATTTCAAAATCTTACACATTTGGAACTTAGTTATAGTGAATTATCAAAGACATTATATTTCTATTAGTGTTTTATTTCCACAAGCGAACATATAAGAAGGGCGGGGTCCATGACAGGTGCTCATGCTATTTTGACTACCACACTGACCCAGTGTTGTAATATTGCAACAAAATCAAATTTGATGAATGTATTCCACAATAACTAAATATGTACATGTTCTAAACATTGTAATAATCACAAAAAAAAACATTTGAGGCATTTTACTTACTTGAATCTGACAAATCCAGTCCAATAAAACAAAGAGATATCGCTCGATTGAAGATGCGGAAGTTGTGTGAGTGTATGGCCAGAGGGCAGGACCTATACACACCTTTAATATCCAATAGCATTGTGAGGCTGAACAAAAGCGGTTCCCAACCTTATTTTGTACAGGCTAAAGACACAAACATGGACATGACAATAACACATAGGAGATGACATTCCAATCTCAGACACAAACAAAACAAAAACAGAAGAAATAAAGATACAGTCAGTAGGATCACTTCAACATTTCACAAACAAAAATAGGTCGACAACCAAAAACCACCAAAAACACAACATGGCAGCATATTTATTGTTCCTTTGATCCCACTCTTCATTAGAGCTAATTATTTCCCCTTTCTTGGCGTGTTGAGCCACCACTAATCTACTCTTCAAACACCTTAAATTAAGATTACTCCTTGATTGACTTTTAATAATATGTATTTTAGCCAGAAGAATAGTTGTATTTATTAGTGTCTGTTCCTCTCTCTGGACTGTATGCTGCTGACAGTTTGCTGAACGTTAAGTTAGCGGTGGCAGAGAGTTCCTCATCATTACATTACATTGCATTTAGCTGACGCTTTTATCCACAGCGACTTACAATAAGTGCATTCGACCAAGAAGGTACAAACTTGAAGAAAACAGAATCATATAAGTACATCAGGTTTCATAGAGCCAAAACATTTCAAGTGCTACTCACATGGCTTTAGATAAGCCAGTCCTTTATTAGTATATAAGTGCTTTGTTAGTCATTCTATCGCTCGAAGTGGAGTCGAAAGAGATGAGTTTTCAGTCTGCGCCGGAAGATGTGTAAGCTTTCTGCTGTCCTGATTTCAATGGGGAGCTCATTCCACCATTTTGGAGCCAGGATAGCAAACCCACGTGTTTTTGCTGATGGGAACTTGGGTCCCCCTCGCAGTGCGGGTGCAGCGAGCCGTTTGGCTGATGCAGAGCGGAGTGCACGTGCTGGGGTGTACAGTGTAACCATGTCCTGGATGTAGGAAGGGCCAGATCCATTCGCAGCATGCTACGCAAGTACCATTGTCTTGAAGTGGATTCTAGCAGTTACTGGAAGCCAGTGAAGTGATCACATGACAGAGAGTTCCTCATCACATGACAGAGAGTTCCTCATCACATGACAGAGAGTTCCTCATCACATGACGTCAACACAGGACAGGTATTGTTCGCATGTAAATAAGCTTGTATTCAACACGTTACTTTACATATATTTGTTAAGCCAGCATTGTTTGCTGTGAAAGCAGATAACTCTCTCCACGCATAATTAAACCCTCTGTGTTCCTCCAATACTTTTATTTTCTTTGATTTATCCATAGTTCCATAGTTCCCTCATCGAGCCGGGGGTCAGGTCACCTGCAAGAAAAGGCGCTGGTGCGGGACCGTAGCAGGATGCAATGCATATTTGAGTTGACCTAATTAAAACGTTGTTTTTATTTATTTATGTGTTACAGTATCACCTCAAAATACAAGATACGAAACATTTTCAAACGTGCAACAAAATATAAATAGTCCTACAAATGTCTTTATTTTATTTCCTTCTTATTTTGATCTAAGCTCAAGGGACTGATTTGAGAGGTTGTAATAACCAAGTTGCAGTTGTAATGGAAAATATATTTTAAAAATATATATTTTTCTGCAAGTGAACATTTCTTCACTAAGTTCATTTTTTTTCTACAAGCCACAAAACTTTTTTGTTCTGTTACTTCAAATGTGGTTCACAGATACGTGGATATTTTTATACAAGTGTAAATGTATGCACACAAGCTCAGATTTGTTTTCTGCAAGTGCTCACATCAGGTTTTACACGCTCTCGCATTTTGCACGATATCTACCTTCATAATTAATTATAGTCATTACTTCATCTATTAAAACCAAACGTTTCTTGATTCTTTGTACAGTATGAAAAAAGGGTCTTCGTACCTCGGATTCCGTGTTGAAGTTCACTGCACTGCTGTTACTTTACATAAACAAATATATATGTAAAGTAACGTGTTGAATACAAGCTTATTTACATGCGAACAATACCTGTCCTGTGTTGACGTCATGTGATGAGGAACTCTCTGTCATGTAATCACTTCACTGGCTTCCAGTAACTGCTGGAATCCACTTCAAGACAATGGCCAATCTGGCCCTTCCTACATCCAGGACATGGTTACACTGTACACCCCAGCACGTGCACTCCACTCTGCATCGGCGAAACAGCTCGCTGCACCCGCACTGCGAGGGGGACTCAAGTTCCCATCAGCAAAAACACGTCGGTTTGCTATCCTGGCTCCAAAATGGTGGAATGAGCTCCCCATTGAAATCAGGACAGCAGAAAGCTTACACATCTTCCGGCGCAGACTGAAAACTCATCTCTTTCGACTCCACTTCGAGCGATAGAATGACTAACAAAGCACTTATATACTAATAAAGAACTGGCTTATCTAAAGCCATGTGAGTAGCACTTGAAATGTTTTGGCTCTATGAAACCTGATGTTCTTATATGATTCAGTTTTCTTCAAGTTTGTACCTTCTTGGTCGAATGCACTTATTGTAAGTCGCTGTGGATAAAAGCGTCAGCTAAATGCAATGTAATGTAATGTAATGTAATGATGAGGAACTCTCTGCCGCCGCTAACTTAACGTTCAGCAAACTGTCAGCAGCATACAGTCCAGAGAGAGGAACAGACACTAATAAATACAACTATTCTTCTGGCTAAAATACATATTATTAAAAGTCAATCAAGGAGTAATCTTAATTTAAAGTGTTTGAAGAGTAGATTAGTGGTGGCTCAACACGCCAAGAAAGGGGAAATAATTAGCTCTAACGAAGAGTGGGATCAAAGGAACAATAAATATGCTGCCATGTTGTCCAGGACATGGTTAAACTGTACACCCCAGCACGTGCACTCCGCTCTGCATCAGCCAAACGGCTCACATCAGGTTTTACAAGCTCTCGCATTTTGCACCATATCTACCTTCATAATAATACACTTATATACATGCCATTAAACATTACCTCATGCTAGTTCACCTACAAATGCGTGAATTTGAGTGTTCTTTCCATGTAAAAAGTTTACATTTAGATGTTAACAAGCAACAAGCAACATTACTTTTTTGTCAGCTTTCTTATTTCGATGTGTTGAAGGTAAAGATTATTTAACACATGGTGAGAATTGCTACTATTCATCTCTTTATATTGTCTGGTAAAAGTGATTATTGCACTGAGACAACCGAACAGAGCAAGCTTCTATAGTTGCACTAAGTTTTGATAACAGTTAAATATTATTTTGATAATAAAATACATTTTAATGTTGATGAACTTCAGACTATTCATTCATAATCTGATTATTTTTGTAGTTTACTGTTGAAGTTTAAAAAAAACATTACAATAAAAGAATGATTATATCTATAGCCCCTAAAAACACACACACACCTCTTTAATAAACAACACACCTGCTCTATACGATAATGTAATGTTTGATGTTTCCTGTCATTTCTGTGAGGTAAGGACATGCCTGAAAGACACCGCTGCGTCACCATTTTCTCTTTCTTCGAGGGTCAAGAAGAACATCCAAGAGGAAAATGAGCACCTGATATTATGAGATTCAAGACCAATATTCACTCAGAAACTACACTTTTATTGTGAACACAAAGATCTCACAGTTTTGTAGTCTAACAGGAGTTTCATTAGTTTGTGACGCTGCACCTCAGAGAAGGTGTGGTTATAGGGTTATAAAGTGTGGCAAAAACTGGTTTCTGTCAAGTTGGTGTTTATGACATGCTGAGTGATTTCTGACTCACCATAAAATGTTATGACCCGCCCCTAAATCCTTTTGATGTGACAGGCGTCTGTGCACCTCTTTGTAGTCATTATTTTGTATGACTCGTTTGCTCAGCTGTTGTTGTTGTTGTATTGCACCCTATAACTTATTGTTCCTTACATAGTGGGTTAATAATACTTTATTGACCCCTTGTCTCTGCACCTGTTGTAGTGTCCCCCTAATAAACCATTACAGTCAATATTGTTTTATGACTTGTTTGCTCATCTATTGTTTTTGTATGTCCTATATCAGAACACCACCACCATCCCTACCCCCCTTCTTTTCCCTCCCCCCTGCTGATCCTATGAGCGAATAGGGCGTGGAGTTTTACCTGTGACTCTGTCTCTGCCAGGTGTGACAACTGTTGGTTTAAAAAAAAAGAAGTAATCTTTCATATAATCTAGTTCCTTTCTAACACTATGGAGAAAAAATAATAGACATCTCTGAGGGTTGTAACATCAGTGTTAGTGAAAACCATTTCCTTACATTTAACAACTGACCCCTATTCTCTTATCAAGGTTTTTAAGATAACAGTGTCTCCCATTGTCTCCACTATTATGACCTCTAGGGCAGCGGTTCCCAACCTGTGGGCCGCGGCCCCCTAGTGGTCCGCTAAGGCATTGCAAGTGGGCTGCCAAATATTTGTTATGTTTTATTTTGTACAGGCTAGAGACACAATCATGGACATGACAATAACATATAGGAGATGACATTCCAATCTCAGACACAAACAAAAACAGAAGAAATAAAGATACAGTCAGTAGGATCACTTCAACATTTCACAAACAAAAATAAGTTGACAATCAAAAACCACCAAAAACACAACAAGGCAAACATATTTATTGTTCCTTCAATCCCACTCTTCGTTAGAGCTCATTATTTCCCATTTCATGGCGTCAAAGCCACCCTTTGATTTTTTGTGGCAATTATTTTTTCCAAAAGAAATTGTGTTTTTAATCTACTCTTAAAACACCTTAAATTAAAATTACTCCTTGATTGACTTTTAAAAACATGTATTTTAGCCGGAAGAATAGTTGTATTTATTAACTGTGTGTGTTCTTCAATCAGAACTTTATTTAGCCTCCGTATTGTTTATGGTTGAATGTGGGCCGCAAAAACATTTTTGATTCTTAAGTGGGCCCTGAGTTGAAAAAGGTTGGGAACCGCTGATCTAACGGGATCCTCATAAAATCCAAAATCCTACATGTTTAACTACATTTACAGTAAAAGTAGTGTTTTCCTTTACAATATGTGCATTTCTTTGTATGCGTCCGGAAACAAATATTCAGGTGTAAAAAAAATGGAAAAAGAATAATCTTATATTTATTATGATTTTGTTATTACTACTTTATAAATGTGTAAAAGTGTAAGTTCCATTCTTGCCTTGTATTATTATATTGTACCTCACTTTCCCCAAGCTTTGTAAATAGACTTCACTTGGAGAAATAAACATGGTACAGTTCCAGTTGCTTTTACCTGCAAGGAAGTATACATAAATATTAGGGCTGTCAGTCGATTAAAATATTTAATCGCGATTAATCGCATGATTGTCCATAGTTAATCGCGATTAATCGCAAATTAATCGCACATTTTTTATCTGTTCTAAATGTACCTTAGAGGGATATCTTTCAAGTTTTTAAAACTCTTATCAAAATATGAGTGGACAAATATGCTTTATATGTTTGTTTATTATCATTTGAACAATGACAAATATTCTCATGAATATTAAACACAACAACCTGAACATTACAAATATTCGCCTCAATTCAACCTGGAACCTCTCTCATACAATAATACTATGTGTGTGTGTGTGTGTGTGTGTGTGTGTGTGTGTGTGTGTGTGTGTGTGTGTGTGTGTGTGTGTGTGTGTGTGGAGACACTGTGATGGATCGTTGGAGCTATGTGCAGCTCAAGGCATATATGCTCGAATGGGAGCTGCCTGGACGCTGCAATCATGTTGCGCGTACTATCCGTGCTGAGTGTGCTGACTTTTCGTACAATGTCCCACTGTCTGGCTACCTGCATAAAGTCAAGTGCTCGGCGCAGTTGTCGGCGAAATGTCATTGAAACAGCTCCTTATATCCGTTAGCGCAGCTAGCTAGCACCAGATGCTAACAACAACAACACGTAAGGTGTGCCTCGCTCGCGCGAGTCGCGCCACACATACACACTCCCTCCCGGTCCTCCCGATGGCCAGTCCGGGCCTGCCAGTGAGCGTGGAAGTGTGGTCTGCCACAAGCGGGCGGCAGGAGCGGGGCTGTCAGCATCAGCTTGTCGATGGTATTTTACACTCGATGCGCTCTGAAACTACGGCGGCCGAGGACAAAAAATACACATGCGTTAATCGCGTTAAAATAATTAGTGGCGTTAATTTTTTTTTTGCGTTAACTTGACAGCCCTAATAAATATATATATATAACTGTGTATATTGTACCTTGTTGTCTCCTCCTGAAACAGCCAGGATGTTTCCGATGATGGACCAGCTGACGTGCCAAACCACATCGTTGAACTTGTGGAGGAGTTTAGCCGTCCAGGTGTTTCCAGCCGGGTCGTCACACGTCCAGATGAACACGCGTCCGTCCTGCAAGAAGGGCAGAGGGAACAAATATCTTAAAGCTCCCATGTCCCAGGACCTGTTTCCTGAAATGTGAGGAGAAATCTGAGCTGTTTGTCCTACCGACGGAAGAACCACGACGAAGTCAGTGGTTGAAATTTTTTTTTAACACTGTTCCTCCAGAGGTTCGAAGAACCGGCATTTCACAGACGAAAGCTTCCAAAACATTGCCCAGTTTGAGGCCGGATATGCACAGCTTGTTTGGACCGTTTGGAGCAGGGAAAGATTCGGGTACACAACCTGTAAGTTTGCATTGTTATTTGTGTATTTATCAAACAAGGTAGCTACCACGACTGTTTAAATGTGTAAACATGTTTCGGACTGCTAAGCCAGTGCTAACTGTGCTAACTAAGTTGCTAGCGTTTCCATATATCAACTCCAATATTAGCAGATCGCCTTACATACATGTTCCTCATAGCTGGATAATGTCTGCATTCACACACGAAATAGTCATAGACCGTATACTCCTGGTGATTTACCGTTCGGTCAGTCGCAAAACGTAATTACATTATAGCTGGCGTAGCGTGTATGCTACCGATCTACCGACGGAGCTAGACCTTAGTTTGGTCGGAAAAACATTTTTGTTATGCTACGTTGCTAGCGTTTAAATATATCAACTACAATGTCAGCAGATGGCCTTACATGTTTGTCATGGCAGGAGAATGTCTGCAGTCACACACACGGAATACTCATACAGTATACTCCGGGTGATTTACCGTACATTGTGACAGTACATGTATAGCTAACGAGGCTAGCTGTATGCTAGCGCAAAACAATGTATTCATGCAAGTTACAATGTATGACCGAACGTAGCAGAATACCCGTATAATATTGCAATTATAAACACGTTATTGCTAGCCTAATATGAACCACTAGCTTTTGTTCATAGTAGTTTTATTACACTCCATTATAGTTGCCGTTCCTCCAAGCTAACGTTCATATCGTGTTAGCTACCAAGGTAAACAAAGCTAGGTTAGCTCTCTTTGCCCGCTCACAGACCCCCAACGGACGGCCTAGAGACCTCCAAGAGGTGTCCCTGAAATGGGGACTCTGTTTATTTCACACTTCCAGCAGAGACAACGGGGAAATCCCCTATCTTTGCCCGCTCACAGACCCCCAAAGGACTGTACATTACAGTTAGCTTTCCTCCGACGCTGATAGCATGTATAGCTAACGAGGCTAGCTATGCATGTATAGCTAACGAGGCTAGCTATACATGCTAGCGGGAAACATTGTATGACCGAACGTAGCAGACTACCCGTAGAATAATGCAATTATAAACACGTTATTGCTAGCCTAATATGAACCACTAACTTTTGTTCATAGTAGTTTTATTATAGTTGCCGTTCCTCCAAGCTAACGTTCATATCGTGTTAGCTACCAAGGTAAACAAAGCTAGGTTAGCATATTAGCAGGCAAGCTGTTCATTATAGATCCACACTCCTACCACAACTACTACTAACGAATCTAAAACAACTACGTTTCTCTAATATTTTGTGATTTGCATTTTATTTCGTCCAGCCAGATCCTGGCGGACAATACATGACTGGACGACCACACTGAGGCATCGTCTCAAAAAGCCCCGGCTGCAGCAAGATGCCGACAACGGGGAGTAATTGACGATATACCGTGTATATATGTATATTTACGTTCATTTTGTACATTTCTAAAAATAAAGTTTAATGGAAATACTTAGTAGGCCTATCCTTTCTTCCCTGAATTATTTGCTCCTATAACCTATCATTCATATATAGCAAACCATGATTTGATTTCTCATCAAACAGTAGTAGTTTATAACGGGTAAAAATAACTTACTCTTTGTTATGACCGGCTCGTAGGCCACAACGGAAAGACAAGGAGACATACACGAGTTTACAAAACCACGGCACATTTATTGTGGTGAATGCAGAGATAGGTGGTCGAGGGGAGAGGATTGCTGAGCTGCTTGGAGGGAGAGAGGGGCTGCCGTTTGACTCCGGGCAGCTGGCTAGCACCTCGGCTCCGGCCAGGTGTCCGTGATCGCGCTGATTAGCCTCTTCAGCTCCACCCCATCGTAAGACAAAGGCCCTGGGGCCGTCACACTCTTCTATAACAACAGTTGTAGCTACAGTTCGGTTAGTTGGCGTATAAAATATACGGCTGTACCGACGCCATGATAAGACTGATGTTCGGCTGAGAGCAGCCGTTTAGACATGGGCGCAGCCTCTCTAGTGGTTGACTAATCAGAACAGAGTGGCCGAGCTGACCAATCGGAGCACACTAGGCTCACAGGGAGGGGGGGGCAAGAGCTCCAACGAGTCGTTTAGTGGAGAGAGTGAATACTGCTGAATACACATGCTTGACAGAGATGCTGTATGCGAAACCAATGTGAGTTTGGAAAATTGCACAGTATAAATCTATTTTAGTATACCTCAACAATGTAATTATGATCATTGGAAATGGCCATGACATGGGCCCTTTAACAAAATGTATTCCCACTGATCTCTGTGCTATGTGAAGCAGAAGAGTTTTTATTATTATTCAGCTGCTAATAAAACGTTCAAAAGCAAAATTAAAAATAATATTATCTTAAAATAGTTAAATAATTAAATAAAAATGTACCTTATGTATCAAAAGCTTTCATTATGCAGAATGGCTCCTTCTTCACCGTTATATTTTTATATTATTCCGTTTTTATCAGAACCGAATGCTTATAAACATTTCAATTATGTAGTTCGTCAATGTTAAACATATTTTGGATTTCTTGCCTACTACTGGGTGGATAAGTAGTTTAGAACTGCAATATATCAAACTGTATGAGCATATTATTATCTTTTTATGTATATAACATGGTGTCATAAAACAGTATAAGAGTAAAAGGTACATTATTTCCCTGTGTGATGCAGTGAAGTAAAAGTATTACTAATGGAAATACTAAAGAAAGGTACAAGTTAAGTACAGGTGTGTCGACAAATATTCATTAACTGTACTGCAGAAAAGATTAATGCAGCGTGTTTATAATCAGATATGTTCTGATTTTCAGCTCCAATCATGCAACAGGTTCTTGAGAATTCACTGAGTGTTTATCTCTGGCGCCACCTAGTGGTACTTCCTGGACTTATAACTTCACACTTTTTTAATTGAATATGTCATTGTCAGAGTTGGGTGTAACGCGTTACAAAGTAACGCGCTACTGTAATAATATTACTTTTGTCGGTAACGGAGTAGTGTAACGCGTTACTTTTATAATTCAGTAATCACACTACAGTTACTAACATTGCCCCGACACGCGTTACTTCGTTACTTTTATAAAATCAGTCATAATCACACTGACAGACAAGAGGGGTTTCCGCCGCAGGTTTATATGTACGTAATCTGCGCGACTTGCGCGTCCACATCTCCACGTGCAGTGCTGCATAAACATGGCTGAGTCAGCGATAACTTTCGAGGGGTGGAGGTATGCCCATTATTTTGAGTTCGTCCGAAGAATAGACAGGAATGTGACGGTGAGGTGCAAACTGTGTCCAGGCCAGAAGCTGTTATCCACTGCTGCAAACACCACGTCAAAGCTCAACAAACACCTGCAAAGAACACATGCTAAGGTGAAGCTAATAGCTAAGGACCCCCGAACCCAGAGTGAGGATGTTGTGAGTGCGCCGCCGCCGACTCCGAAGCAGCACAAATTAGAATTTGGAGGACCGGTAACCAAAGCAGAGATGGACAGGCTTGTAGCATCCTTCATAGTAGAGGTAATGTTTCCCATTTGCACAGTGGAATCACCATCGCATCGTTCAGAGATATACTGCGCAAAATACAGATAGCAGGAGACAGAGGACAGCCATGGTCAGAGCTATCTGGATCAGTCTTATGCGACAATGGAAACTGAACTAAAGAGAACATTTGAAACTTTAGCAGTCTGCGTGATCTGCCTGTAGGGAGGGGCGGGCCGGCCCTGCGAGTAAAGTAACGAGTAAAATAACGAGTAAAGTAACGAGTTACTTTATGTAGAGAGTAACGAAGTAGTGTAATATATTACTTTTTTTTAAAGTAATATGTAATATGTAATATATTACTTTTTTTTAGTAACGACCCCATCTCTGGTCATTGTATACCCAAAATGTTAATAATATCCCACTTTTATATTGTGTTAGCTGTAATTTAGCCCCTCAATAGTGTTTTATTTGTCAGATAATTTACGTATTTTTTCTCACGGTCAACTTCTATATCTTCACTCTTTTAGTTCTGTTTTATCTGCTATTTTCAGATGCTTATATTGTATAATTGTTTACTTTCCACACTTTTTTATTTCTAATTACGTGCAGTACTTGTTTTACATGCTGCTGGGATAAATAAAGTGTTTCTTATGTCATGTTATCTGTAATAACTGACCTGGGAGCAGCTGGCGATGGTGCTGGTGGGCAGCCCGATGGACGGAGCCCAGCCGACGTCTCTCACCCAATCACTGTGAGCCTCCAGCTTCTGGTCCTCCTTCCACTGACCGTCCTCCTCTCTGCAGAGAGCAAAGTACACACATCCTTTCCTCAAGTAGAAGTACAGATACTCGTGTTTAAAAATACTCTGGTAAAAGTAGAAGTACTGACTAAACTTTGAACTTTGAGGGCTTTGAAATGTACTTCAGTAAAAAGTACCCATAACTAGCAGCTGTTTTAAAGAGTACCTGACCTCCCTTTATATTAATAGAACAATAATGTCATTGTTAGCTAATGAATGTTTAAGGGCAACATGACAACGTTCTCATTGGTCCCTCTTCTTTAGAGAAGACCAGGAAAAAAACTGTAACAACATTTGAAGTTGGTCCTGGTTGAAGTGATACAAATAAATATGATGTGGGAACCGAAACACACATTGTGATATCAGCAGAATTTTTCATTTTTTTTTCTTTCATTTAATCGTTTATTTGAAGAGGGACAGTGCACATTGATGAACATTTAAAACAAATAATGCTTTAAAAACGTAAACATGCCGGATTTTAGCTTTGAGCTAGTTTCCATCCGTAGTCCCTCACATACAACATTTAAGAACCTGACATTTATATACATAGCAAAATAAATACATGATATGCAGAAAGAGCATGAGCGGCATATAAACATTTACCACATGGCAGTACATGAATGTTGCTGTTTCTCGACTTGAATTTTGTGAAGCAACCTTGGCTCCTTTATATACAGCATGTAGGAGTTCAATATGGATAAAACATTTTTAAACTTGTATTATTTTAACAACATTTCTTGTTAACAGTTGTTAAAAAACTCTAAAAAAACAAACTGCATGACTACATTAACCTAATACAAATATTCATGGGGTTTATAATGACACAGAAAGCACAACATATAATTTCATGATTATTTTTTATTGCAGATAACAAAAAGCATTGTTAGTAAAAAAGCAGTGATATACTGTAATGCCATGCGTCTGTGAATATAGTTTAAATCAATGTATAGTTTGGTTATATTGAAGAGATATGAGGAACTTATCCTTTTCTGTTTGGCTCAGAAACTATTGCTGTAGACGTGACAGTCTGCAAAATGTATTTTATCCAATTAAAAAAAGATATTCTATATTTAGAATCTTTTAAGTGCTTTACCTTGAGGATAGTTGTCAGATGACTTGTCAGATACTTTATTTGTTTGTTGTTGCTGAATCCGAACTAACCGAAGTCACACAACAACAGAAAAACAAACTAACCGAAACCACTTGTTTTTCCCACCAAATAGTTAAAATACTTTGATTAAAAATCCTAAAATGACGTCTTCACCTTCTACCTCATTTGCCAAACATTTAGATTCTATGAATTTAGGTTAAAATATTTTCATTTAACAAAATGCGTCCTACATTACTGGAAACTGTTCTGTTGCTGAACTTGAAGCTGCATCAGAAACATCAAGAAGCAATACAAGCTCTATTCTGTTCATACACTTAACCAGTGGCGACTCATCATTAGGGGCAGGTCCCACCTACTGTCAGCAGAAATTAATTAAAATATTAATTCCAAAAATATGTATGAAATATATGTTAAAATATATTTAAAGATCATGTTTAGTCGTCTGATTCGTCTGTAGGCCTACATTGCTGTTTTAGTCTGTGTTCTTCTGATTAGTGTCCACAGTGTGCCTATGGAGCCGTGTTGAGCGATGTGGGGAAAGCCCCGATCTAGCCCCTCTCTCTGCTGTCAAAATGAATGGGTGCTGTAAAAACTACACTGCGTATATGCTCAGAGTCTTTTTGTATTCAATGTGTGCGGCAAAAACATAATCACAAGTGGGGATGAGTGCTGGCATCCCCATCAAAACGTAATCTCATAATTCAGAGCTGATTGGCTGAAAGTATGTGTGCCGCGAAAAGTGTAGTTGTGAAGAGGAGACAAGAGAGAGCAGCGTAGAGCGATTCAAATCAGTAACACGGAAAGAAAATGAATGAAGTTGACATCTACTTCAGCTTTGGTAAGTTCATGTTATGTCATATCTTTTGATGATCTTCTGTGTTTTGCCTATAGGCTATTGCTCTGCTGGATCGATTGATATTGTGTCCTCGGCGATGAGTGTCTGTGTTTTCCTTATATTTACAGTCTATGGTGTTTTAATGCTGAAGCATTACAGTTGTTGTTGTTGTTATTGTTAAGTATCGCTTTGTGATGGTGCCCTTTACTGCATGTGTTAAGGTGCATTACAATATGACATCCCTACGCTGTGTACGTAAATGTATGCGCTCACAGTGTTGCTCCGTGCTCTTCATTCAAGGCTTCCGACAGTATGTAATGTGACACTCCCCCCCCTCTCCATGGATAGCCTACAGCTATTTGTTGACGTGTTTAAAAAAGCACCAGAAGCTTATATATAAACATCTCAGTTGTTCGTGCCCCACCACTTTTGTACATATGAAAACGCCACTGCACTTAAATAGCGCTCATCACTAAAAGCTAATAACTAAAACTACTTTAAAGGTAGGATAGGTAAGTTTGAGAAACCGGCTCGAGATCGCTAGAATTTGAAAATACACAGCCGGAGAAAATCTGCCACTTCCTTACAGAGCCCCTCCTCCAACACACACAAACGTGCACATGACCAATGAGGGCACGAGATAAGTTTGTGCACAGATGGAAGGCTGACAGGCAGGTAGGCCATCCAGTTATTTTAGCCGGGCCGGCTCAGATGATTGGTCGTGCTTTTTACAGTACTACGGCTTCCACAGATGACATTTTTTATGGATTTTTTGTCAAAGCACTTCAGATATTCATTGCTATCGGGATGTTAAGAGCATTCCATGGAATATAACAAAAAGTGTATCTCGAGCCGGTTTCTCAAACTTACATAACCCACCTTTAAGATATAATAACATATTGAAGTTTGGTTCCTCTTCTCTTGGTTTACACTCCTTTCCCTTTTGTGGCTGCCGGCCCAGCCTTCTTCTTCTGGGCTCCTGTAAGTGATCAGTTCAAAAGAAATGTAATTATATTGTTAATGTGAGATTCATGATGCAGCAAGAGACATAAAAAACACAACTAAATACTCTCCAATGTCTAATATTTGTCACTGATGTTGATGAAACAAGAGACATCTTTACCCTGAGGTCTTCCTCCAGTCAAGGGTTACACTGGATTCCTTTTTCTCTGAGCCATCTGCTCCAGCTCCAGCTCCAGCTCCAGCTCCACCAGCTCCAGCTCCACCTCCTGCTCCACCTCCTGCTCCACCTCCTGCTCCAACTCCAGCTGCACCATCAGCTGCACCATCAGCTGCACCATCAGCTTCACCTCCGGCTTCACCTCCAGCTCCACCTCCAGCTTCACCTCCAGCTTCCCCATCCGCTCCACCAGCTCCACCTCCTGCTCCACCTCCGGCTTCACCTCCCGCTTCACCTCCCGCATCCCCCCGATCAGATCCACCTCCACAGGTTTGTGATCACTGACAGTCTTAGTCTGGGACAGAAAATATCATTAAATAGTGTCAGTAATTCACCTCATGCTTTGCCTGCTCTGGGGGGTTTCCACATTGCCTTATTTTGTGTTTGTTCTTCCGGTTAGAGTATGTGCGCTATTACTTGGAAAAGGGTTGCGAGCTTCATCAACATTTGTTTAACAAAGAAACAGTGTTTAAAGCTTTTGAATGACTGTTATTAAGTTGTAACACTTTTTCGGGTAAGAAACTAACCATTTAGATAACCATTATGTGATTTGTTTATCCAAACAACTCATATTTGGGAATTTAAAAGATGTTTCCAGCTGTGAGCAGCTGCTGGCTATTTGACAGCTTAATAAAAGTCAACAGTGTTTTTAAAATGACTCTCACTGCCAGAACTGTAGACACAAGTTTGCACTGCAAGTCTAACTGTAGGATATTAAATAATAGTCCAAAATTATGCGAGCCACCAATTTGTCAATAGGTAGCTAGATAGCTGACATTATCTTGTTAGATATATAGCTAACATAAACTAGCTAGCTAAGTGAGATAGAGAGCAAATGTTTCAGAGGTTGTAAACTTTTGCTAGTAAGCCAGTTTGAAAGATAGCTAATGTTCGTTTGGCCAGCTTGTTAGGTAGATAGCTAACGTTATCTAATCTTTGTCCACCCTTCTGGCAGTTTTTATAAAACTATCCTAATGTGCTTTAGTATGCTGTCCAACCAGTCGGTGGGCTTCGGTAGTGTAGCTGTTAATAATCCCAAATAAAATGTATTGTTTACGATGCTGCTAGTGCTAAACCGGAAAAATGTAAATATATGCATTTAAACCGGTAATGGGTTGGGCTGTGTCACTTCAGCAGGTTTCAGTGTTACAGTAGGGGAGAGTGGGGGGTAACATCTCATCGTACCAACGATACCAATCCCCTAAACATGAGTCTCACTTGTTCTTGTGTCAAGTTCAACTCTTTCTTGAAGTTGTAGGCTTTGGCTGAGTCGGGGACGATGGCAATGCTCTCTCCGTAAACCACGATCCTGTTGTTTGGAAATGCAGCACAATTCATTTTTTTTTAACAAACACAAAAAATGCTTGGATTAAACTGTAACAATGAAATGTGTATTACCTGTCGTAGGTGTTTTGTGTTATGCTACTAGTCGTGGTGTCGACATCATCGACTATCAGCCAACGAAAAGGAGCCCAGGAGATGCGGAGCTTTTCCTTCTTCTTCTTGGAGAGATACTGTCCATCGGCATTAAAGTCTCCCAAAATCATAATGTTCTGCAGAAGAAAGAACACAAGCAAATTCAGAATGGAAAAACACATTTTGTTCATTTGTTTTTACTTTATTCATACTGTAGGTATTCAAAGCTTAAACAAAGTGTGCTTACATGAGAAACATAATTAAACAAAACTATTAAATCTCTCAAAAACCTACTTAATATCGTGATAAACTCAAAATGATTAATGTTAAATGTAAAGATTTTACCACATTGTTTTTCTCTCAAACCCATCAATAATATTTTAAACACTTACATCCTTCTTCCATTTTTCCCTCACATCTTTAACCACTTCATGCAGAGCGTTCAGCTCCGCCTCTGCGGCACTTGGTTTGGTGTGGACCGGGATCAACACCAGATTCTGCACAGCTGGAGGCAAACACACACACACACACACACACACACACACACACACACACACACACACACACACACACACACATACACGCCGTTATCGCAACCTAAGTATAATTTAAAAAAAAGTATTTATGTTTAAACAGTCCATATATGTCTTTCCTAAAGTTAGGACCTCACAATATAGAAAGGTCCTCACAACTTAGGTTGCCTTCACACCTAATAGTCCGCTTCTCTGATAAAGTCAAAGTCAACTTTATTGTCAATCTTCCAGTTTGTGTGTACAGACAGAGAGATCGAAATACCATTTATCAATACACAATCAATGACACATTTGTACATGTGCACAAATTAAGACCTACATAAAAACACAACAATCAATATATACAAAATAAAAGTCACTTCAATATTTTGAGAATGTGCGTTAGAGCAAGATTGGTGCGCATCAGACGACAGATTTTCTGAAGGTTCGGTTTGCGTTCACACGGACAAAACTCAAACGGACTATAAACTTTAAACACAAGTCATGTGCACGGAAATGCTGTTTAACCATTGGTCAGACATTAAGGGGGTAAAAACGCAAACCCCGGCAATTTCTACCGTAGCCTCCGCCATGGAGCATCTGCAGGTTATTTTCATGCTGCTGTTAATCTGGAGATCATCAGACTCTAGCGGCCCACATATGATTATACAATCAGACAACGCGCGTTAAGAAATATTATAACACATATAATGATTAAATGAAACACACCTTTGAGGACCTACATAAACAGACCATTGTTGCCTAACCGTTAACCCCTATTTTAACTAAAGAAGTGCTTTAACATTCTGTAGTCCATTGAACAGGGTTCCCGCGGGGTCTTAAAAAGTCTTAAATTTGATAATCTGAATTTAAGGCCTTAAAAAGGTCTTAAATATGACCAAAAAAAATAAGAAAGGTCTTAAATATGATTTAGAAGGTCTTAAAAATGATCGGATTTGAAAGGTACTTCTGTGTTGCGATAGCGTCTAAATGTGTTTTGGGGGAAATGTCCGGGCTGCAAAGTAACCAGTACGGTAATAGCCTTTCAGTAACCCCCAACAATTTGTATTGAAACAAATGAACATGGAACCAGTATACACTAACTTTGTTTCCCCCGGCCCCTTATCGGAGAACACCCAGCTAGTAACCTAGCAACCAAGCTTCAGCTAGCGGCAGTCAGAAACTCATGTATCTTCGAATAAATATGGGTGTAGGTGCCATAATGCTACTTAGCCCAAGTTCATTATTTGTATTATTATTTGTTTACATCACTTTTATTTGTTTGTTGAGCACTTCCGGTAATTGTCACATGGGTGTGGTTTGTGTATTTAAGTCACCTGTTTCATGTCGAGTGCGGATGACAGAGGGTGAGCTTGTGCTGTCATTTTTTCTGTTGACCGTTTTGTCCATGTTATGATTTTGTTTATTAAATATCCCAAAAACTATCTTGCTTCACTATGGACTTTCTCTTCGAAAACGCGTCACAGTTTATAGCCAAGTTTAGCCTCTCGGCGACTCAAACGCAACTGGGGATTGAGCCGCCACATTAAGTCAACAGAAAAAACGGTGATTCGCATCAGAGACTGAACTGGACGGACCGGCCGGCTTCCTAAGCTTACGGATCGCTTGGACGCTTCGGATAACGGACTTAACATTCTGTACCTTTGGAACCTTCGGACCGTTTTTCCCAAATCGATATGGATTGGAGTAGCCACGAGGACTCACTGATGGACACTCATTGACTGCAGCGCACAACAAGCTGAAAGCGGTAGGCACGATTATATCCTTTCTTGTGTATTTTTGCTGGACACAGTTTGGGAAGCGTGACCGTTTGTCCATTGGGGACTTTGGCTTTTGTTGTGCGCTTGTTGTGCCGTTAGCGGCGGTTGTGTGTGCTTGTTATGCCGTGAGCGGCGGAAAGTTTTCGAATTGTTTGTTTTGCTGTGGCGGGCGGGCCGCGCTGGTTTAAGTTTCATACCAGTGAACACTGTCGTGTTACTTTAAATGCTAAGGCACCACACATATTGCATCAAATATGAGTGACACAAACGATGGAATGGAAAAAAGGACTGTCAAGCTTACTAGTAAAGCCTTGGCTTGCAAAATCGAACAACTGCAAAAAGAATGTCAGTCAAACGTGCAGAAGATTAAAGGACGCACACAGGAAATCAAACATCTAATGAAAAATGATGAAAATGCAAAGGATGTTAAACTCAAACTGGACAAATTAATTCATCAATATGAAAATGCAAAAACAGCACATGAATCAGTTATTATGTTGCTTTCCGAAGACGACCTGGAAATACAAAATAACTGGTTTCAACAAATAACAAAACATAACAATGATGTTATGGAGGATGTACAACAATGGCTCTTGGAAACTGGGAGGAGGCCCTTTCTGCAAACAGGTCATGTGACTGCCAATGAACCAATCGCTGCAAACACAGATATTCCTCTCATTCTACGAGGCACCTGCCAATGTAAAGGAGCAATTTGAACACACTGAGGCTCAGCAGGACGTTCTCTTTCCCCGTCAAACATGAAGGCTACATCATGCACACAAGATGATATACAACCTGGTGACAGCATATCAAACATTGGTAGCACAAAAAGCAGGCAAAGCTCAAGATCAAGAGTTTCCAGCACCGCATCTGCACACATAAAAGCTGAGGCCGAAGTGGCAGCCATGAAAGTACTCCAAAAACTCCTAAAGGACAAACATGTCCTGGAAGCACAAGAGCAGGAATTGAGGAGGAAAAAGCAGGAATTGAGGAGGAAGGAAAAAGGAGCAAATGGAATTAGAAGGAAACATTGCTGCCACCATTGCAAAAATGAAAGTGTTAGCAGCCCCCAGGGGATCAGCTAATTGTTCTATATCATCCAATGGCATGCAGTCATATTTTGAAACGGGACAAAGGGAAATACAGTTTGTAACATTAAAACAACCAATCATAACCACCACAGACAGAGCTGTCACTAACATTGATACAGCTCCCCTAACACCCAATGCAGGCATCAGGAATCTAGATGAACATCTACGTGTAACATCTCCAGATCCAGTAACTGCCACAAGCAACAGTGACAAGTGCAATATATTTTCAGTCATGGAAAAACAAAATGAAATAACCGCTTTATTAATCCAGCAACAGTGTCTATCATCCATGCCCAAGAAAGACATTCCAGTGTTTAATGGTGACCCACTTCAGTACCAAACATTTGTGAGATCTTTCGAATTCAATATTGAAAGCAAAAACAATAACCCCAGAGGACTGCCTCTACTACCTGGAGCAATATACAACAGGACTGCCCAGAGACCTTGTACGGAGTTGCCAACATATGGCCTCAGACAGTGGATTCAGCAAGGCCAAATGGTTACTACAACAGAACTTTGGCAATGAACATAAAATTGCTACAGCATACATGGAAAGAGCTCTTTCATGGTCATTAATAAGGGCTGAGGACACAAGGGCTCTACAGGCATACACGGTCTACCTTAGAGGATGTTGCAATGCGATGGAAGATGTCAACTACATGTTTGAGCTCAACATTCCAGCAAACATGCTAGCCATTTTAAAGAAACTTCCATATAGGCTGAGGGATTTATGGAGAACTGTAGCATGTGACATCCAGGAAAAACACCACCAAAGAGCTGCCTTCAAGGATATTGTGGAATTCCTTGAAAGGCAAGTAAAAATTGCTACAGATCCCATATTTGGGGACATTAAAGACCCCCCTCCCGTAAGCAAAGACATGAGAAGGCCACAGCCTCATCCAAGTGGAAGCATCTTTGCAACCAACGTGAAGGTTACAGAAATAAATATGACAGAAAGCACTGTAGAAAACTGTTTTGTATTGTAGATGTGAACATGCTCTGGAGATGTGTCCACAGTTAGGAAGGAGGACACATCATGAAAAAATCACATTTCTTAAAGAAAATGGTCCTTTGTTTGGCTGCCTGTGTAAAGGACACATAAGTAGAGACTGCAGGAAACGAATGAGGTGCAACATATGCAATCTAAATCATCCCAGAATGTTGCACATCTACCAACAAAGGAAGGAAATGGAAAACGAGCAGGAGGAAATGGAAGAAGCATCGGCAAACACTGCTGAAGCCTCAATTCAGACAGGTGGCCTTACTGGGGCCGGTGAGAGATGGTTGCAAACTCTCCATAGTACCAGTCCAAGTTAAAGCCCAAAAGGGGAACACAACAGTGCATACCTATGCATTTCTTGACCCAGGCAGCACTGCTTCGTTTTGCACATTAGGCCTTATGAACAAACTTAACCTCCAAGGAAGAAGGTCAAACATTCTGCTGAGAACTATGGGTCAAAGGAAGGTCGTTGTGAAACCAGCATTGTGTCAGGCCTAGAGGTTGCTGGACTGCATAACAGCAACTTTTGTGATCTCCCCGGCATATACACTTAGAAGACTATGCCCGTGCACAAAGGAAACATTCCAAGTCAAACCGACATCAATCAATGGTTGCATTTGAGGGATGTTTGTCTACCTGAAATTGACGCTGAAATTGAGTTGCTGATTGGTTCAGATGTTCCAAAAGCCCTTGAACCAATTGATGTAATCAGGAGTGTGGGGGATGGACCTTATGCCGTAAAAACCATGCTCGGATGGACAGTTAGTGGACCATTAGGAGGATGTCCTGATGATACTCGGGACAAAACTTCATTAAGTGTAAACATGGCCGAAGCGCTGGTCTTATCTGCTTTCAGCGGGAGAGGAGATGGACACTGAAAAGGCAGAAAAGAAGGGTGATAGGAAAGAGAAAGGGGCCCAGAAGAGCAAGAGATTATCCGTGCTCCCATTGACAGTGAAGACAGTGAGCCTGAGCAAGAGAAAGGGTGGAGAAATAGAGGAGGAACAAAGAATGAGGTGAGGAAGGAAGCTAAATTGATGAAGGAACATAAGAAGAGAAGGAAGAGGAAGCTAAAGAGAGAGGGCAGCTTGAAAAAACAAATTGCCAGTCAACGGCTGAAGGTACACGGATTAATGAGCCAAATGTCAAACCTGAAATATGAACTTTCACAAGAAGAAGAAGCGTATAAGGCTCTTGAAATCCAGATGAACACTCAAAAAGCACCAGGAATGGAAGCAGAAAAACATGTTATCAAAGAGGAAACTACAAGATATTAAATTGCAAGCGAAACCAACGAGGAAGAAGAATAAGACAAGTTTACACTTCCGGCTGCCATCTTAGTTTGGAACAAGTCAAATTTGAGAGACGTTTGAAACTCCTCCTTTTCTTTTTTTTTTTTTTTTCCAGCTTTAATGAAATGTTTGTGCGAATATGGAAATGTGTCAACATATAGAAGCCAACGATTAAAGAGTCTAAAAAGCCACAGAGGAAAAGAGGTGATTGCGATCCCCTCGGATGGAGAACATGGTGGGCAAACAAGAAGAAAAGAGACTCGTACGTATGCTTCGGATCAAGACCAAGACTGGTTTCTGAGCAGACCAATTAACGAAGTTAGCCTTCTTCAGGAGGCAGAGGACTTTTCCAAGTCTAAACGGACTATTTTTTGTCTTTTATTTTATTTTTTGTCTCCTGCCCCCTGCACACACACCAAACCACATTTTTTACTGCTACTTGATTAGTGAGATGTTAAAGCTCACTTTTCCAAAAGACTGCCAATTTATGAACTCTGAACAAAAATAATTCAAGAAGAGATCTATGGACGTAATATTGTGTTGTATTGTCAATTTATTATAGTGTAATTATAATTTTGTGAAATGATAATTAGGGGCCGGTATTGTAGGTGCCATTAATGCTACTTAGCCCAAGTTCATTATTTGTATTATTATTTGTTTACATCACTTTTATTTGTTTGTTGAGCACTTCCGGTTAATTGTCACATGGGTTGTGGTTTGTGTATTTAAGTCACCTGTTTCATGTCGAGTGCGGATGACAGAGGGTGAGCTTGTGCTGTCATTTTTCTGTTGACCGTTTTGTCCATGTTATGATTTTGTTTATTAAATATCCCAAAAACTATCTTGCTTCACTATGGACTTTTCTCTTCGAACAACGCGTCACAGTTTATAGCCAAGTTTAGCCTCTCGGCGACTCAAACGCAACTGGGGATTGAGCCGCCACAATGGGGAAGTGTAAGTTACAACCGTTATTGGTTGGAAAACTTCGAATTTAGTGCTTGGTTGAACCAGGGGAGGGGAACGTGTTTGAAGCCCGCTGCTGCACCTTTTGCAAATAAATTAGCGTTTGTTTGGCTAATGTAGCGTTAGCTAGTGCAGCGTTAGCTAGTGCAGCAGCTCCCGCAACAACACCGGGGGACCCTCCGGGCAACGTTTGGGTCTTCGACGTCAACCTAAAAGCGGAGGTGCTGTAGACGCTAAATACCGTAGTGAACACCAATCATACAACAGCAACGATGAAAGATTGTAGCCAAGGCAGCAGAGCTCTGAATATAGCTCTGTCACTCTCTCTCTCTCTCTCTCTCTCTCTCTCTCTCTCTCTCTCACACACACACACACACACACACACACACACACACACACACACACACACTAGGGCTGCTCGATTATGGCAAATATCATAATCACGATTATTTTGGTCAATAATTGATATCCACGATTATTAAATACGATTATTAATCGACTTTGAAAACATCCATTTATTGAACTTTAAAACAAATAATAATTTGAACAGTATCTTTTTAACTGTTGATTACCCTGAACGTATAATTCAACTGCAAACCAATACAAAATAAATTAAATAAATGATACATTTAAATAATAATTCAAAAATAATAAATACCAATAAACAAGATCAACAATATTTTGGAGCGCACTTCCACAAGCTACTAACATATACAAATATGATAAATAAAAATAAATTAGACTAAAATTAATTAGATCAAATATGTTGTAGTGCATGTCACAACCTAGCAAAGCAAAATAATCGATTATGTTTGTTTCGTAGTTGCGATTAAAATACGATTAATTGCCACAACACACCACACACACACACACACCACACACACAGAGACACACACACATACACACTTTTTGTCTAACACGCTAACACAGTTCTGTACTGTTATGCTGTTTATGTTCAGTCATTGTTCTTATGTTGAACATGAATACATTTACTTTGTAAGTAATTATGGGACGTATTTCTTCTTTCATAGCAATTTCCTTCATACTTTCTTGCCCGTGAAATAGGTCTTAAATTCTATTCAAAGTGGTCTTAAAAGGTCTTAAAAAGTCTTAAATTTGAGTTGGCGAAACCTGCAGGAACCCTGATTGAAGGTCTGTACCAAAATAGAGAAGAGGCCAAAATGTCCTCATAATCCATAAAGGACACAAACCCAAATTGATCCTCACAATGAAAGTCTAAAAAACTAAAACACACACACACACACACACAAATACCTGTGTTTGGAAAATGTAGAAGGACAGCGAAAGGCTTTCTGGTGAGCACAAGCATTTCCTCTGTACTGGTAGGAGTCTTCTATCTCCACTTCGTCCTTTCCTAAAACACAAGCCACAAACATGTACTGTATTATAAAGCTTATAAACACACATGTTAGTGTTTTGTTTGTTTATTAATGTATTTGTGTTAGATAGTGAGATAGCTCATAAACCACTGGAAGTTTTTCAGTAAAGCCTTGTAGGAAATGCATGTAGAGTTTGGCCCAACGGCACAATGTGTTGATTTGTAAAGCCTATGATGTTCTGGGTCTTAGCTACCGGACCATAGCAAACAAATGTATGTGTCACAGATTACTGGTTTCAAAAATAAACATTACTGATTTTTTGTCTTTGATATTCCACACAGTTTTCATTAATAATTATCCAATTGAATGTGGCTGTTACCAATTTAAGACATATTTTTATTTCCTGTGAGACATAACGTATAGCTCAATTGGTAGATTGATGTGTACTGAGGCTTGGTCTGACTCCAGTTCGAAGACCATTTGCCGTGTGTCACATCATCTCCATTTTCAGGTCTGTCTCTACAATAAAGGCACTGGTGCCCAAAAAGGTATTTTAACCACATACAGGATTGTCTGTACTTGTGTTTCTGACCTGTAGAAGTAGACAAACTTCTCCTGTCTACCCTCCGGTCCCAGACGTTCACTGCACAGCATGCCGTACGGATTACTTCTGTTATCTCTGGCCAGCAAAACAGAAACAACTGGAACTGAACATCTCTCACAATCATCAATCATTGTTTGTATCATTTGAAGATGCCCCATAAGATTTAATTACCAACACTTGTTTTTAAGCAAAAGTGAAAAGAGGTGCTGCAGCACAGGCAGTGTGAGATAAATAAATTTCTGTACATTAAAGGGCCCATGTCATGGCCATTTCCACTGATCATAATTACATTGTTGAGGTATACTAAAATAGATTTATACTGTGCAATTTTCCAAACTCACATTGGTTTCGCATACAGCATCTCTGTCAAGCATGTGTATTCAGCAGTATTCACTTTCTCCACTAAACGACTCGTTGGAGCTCTTGCCCCCCCCTCCCTGTGAGCCTAGTGTGCTCCGATTGGTCAGCTCGGCCACTCTGTTCTGATTAGTCAACCACCAGAGAGGCTCCGCCCGCTTTTTTCGGGGAACATCAGTGTAATGGTACAGCTGATATTTTATACTAACTAACCGAACTGAACCTACAACTGTTGTTATAGAAGAGTGTGACGGCCCCAGGGCCTTTGTGCAGGTGTGTTGCAGGGCTTACAGTGGGGTGGAGCTGAAGAGGGTAATCAGCGCGATCACGGACACCTCCGTAGCCGGTGCTATTAATCCCAGCTGCCCGGAGTCTCTCTCCAAAGCGGCTGCAGAAGGACGAACTGAGCGACCCTCTCCCCTCGACCACCTATCTCTGCATTTACCACAATAAATGTGCCGTGGTTTTGTAAACTCGTGTATGTCTCCTTGCCTTTCCGTTGTGGCCTACGAGCCGGTCATAACAAAGAGTAAGTTATTTTTACCTGTAATTAACTACTACTGTTTGATGAGAAATCAAATCATGGTTTGCTAATATATGAATTCAGGGAAGAAAGGATAGGCCTACTAAGTATTTCCATTAAACTTTATTTTTAGAAATGTACAAAATGAACATAAATATACATATATACACACGGTATATCATCCATTCCTCCTCGCATCTTGCCTGCGCACAGCCGGTGCGGTGCGGTGCCTTTTAGCACGAGGCCTCAGTAGTAGTAGAAGTCCCGTCCCCGTCATGGTCATGGATGTCCGCCAGGATCTGGCTGGACGAAATCAAATGCAAATCACAAAATATTAGAGAAACTTAGTTGTTTTAGATTCGTTAGTAGTAGTTGTGTAATGAACAGCTTGCCTGCTAATATGCTAACCTAGCTTTGTTTACCTTGGTAGCTAACACGATATGAACGTTAGCTTGGAGGAAAGGCAACTATAATGCAGTGTAATAAAATTACTATGAACAAAAGCTAGTGGTTCATATTAGGCTAGCAATAACGTGTTTATAATTGCAATCGTATACGGGTATTCTGCTACCATACAATGTAACTTGCATGAATACATTGTTTTGCGCTAGCATACAGCTAGCCTCGTTAGCTACATGCAGTATATGTACTGTCACAATGTACGGTAAATCACCCGGACTATACTGTATGAGTATTCCGTGTGTGTGACTGCAGACATTCTCCTGCCATGACAAACATGTAAGGCCATCTGCTGACATAGCAACGTAGCATCACAAAAATGTTTTTCCGACCAAATCTAGCTCTAGCTCCGTGTGTTAGATCGGTTGCATACACGCTACGCCGCGACTGACCGCACGGCAAATCACCCGGAGTATACTGTCAATAGGTATTTTGTGTGTGAATGCAGACATTCTCCTGCTATGAGATACATGTATGCAAGGCCATCTGCTGATATTAGAGTTGATATATGGAAACTCTAGCAACTTAGTTAGCACAGTTAGCACTGTGTCAATGGCTTAGCAGTCCAACACAGTTTACACATTTAAAGAGTCTTGTTTGATAAATACACAAATAACAATGCAAACTTACAGGTTGTATACCCGGATCTTCCCCTGCTCCAAACGGTCCAAACAAGCTGTGCATATCCGGCCTCAAACTGGGCAATGTTTTGGAAGCTTTCCTCTGTGAAATGCCGGTTCTTCGAACCTCTGGAGGAGGAACACGCCGCTGCTGGTGTGGCCATAGCTCTTCGGGATTGGTCCATTTCGTTCCGGGTACCGCATGACATCAGGCGGTACCCGGAAGAATCAAATGGGCAGTGACGTATCTCCAACGAGGCGTTTTGGGGAGGTATTTTCTGTGTTAGAGTTTTACTCGCTACAGGGTGTACTTTGAGGGGTTTGACTCTGCACACCGTTTACATGCATAAAAACCTTCATAACACACAAGGGGACGGGTAATAACCGGAAAAGCATGACATGGGAGCTTTAAAGCATGTAAACATGTCACATGACCATAAATACACATTTTGAACCTGAACCTGCAGAATAGGGCCCCTTTAAATGAATGTGCATGCTTCTATGTGTGGAGAACTCACCCATATGCATTAAGGTGTTTGAGGAGCAGTTTCATGGCATCACCACCTGTCTTATCCGTCACCTCCACCAGCACCACCACGCTGTACTGAGACATGATCTGCAAAACACAACCACAGAGAAAAGAAAGCATAGAACTAAAAGCACTTTTTACATTTTATAAATGTTTTCAATGCATAAAAAACAGCTCCTTTCCTTTAATTTTCTCACCATGTACAAAAACATTAACTGAAATATTACACTGAACAAACTTGTGTGGTTCAGCACGGTGAGTTACCTTAATGATAATTTCCCGTACGTCCTCCTTGTTGACCTTTTTCCATCCCAGTCTCTTCACATTGAAGGCAGCGATCTTCATTTTGACTAAAAATGTAAATCAAATGAATTTCATAGATTTAAACCGATACACCCAACATATTATCAAGGCCAGTGGTGGACAGTAACTAAGAACATTTACTAAAGTGCTGTACTCAATTACAAGGTACTTAACAAGAGTATACTGTATGTCCAATTAAAGAAACTCTATTATATTACTCTTCATCCAATACCTGCCACATTTCCTTACTTTTTCTCTATTGGGTTTCCATTTATGGGAGAAATAATCTCTGTCGTTAACAAATGTTTATGATACTTACATGTTTGGTTCAGCAGGATAATCTGCACATATTAACACCACTTTAAGATTTTTGAAGAGTAAATGCAATTGCCTTAACACAAGTAATCCGTACGACATGGAGTGCAGGGAACCTCTGGGAAGTAAAAAGGATATCAAAGTAAAAGTCAACTTTATTGTCAATCTTTCTGTTTGTGTGTACACATGCTTTGAAGCACTACAGTATCCTGTTGAAGGAACGGTGATAATATAATACACAAGGGAAAACAAGGTGAATTTAGCGATCCCAGCGAAAATGGCCAAGACACACATTGAGAAAAGAAAACAAATGTTATTAAGGGCTGTAAATATCATAAGCCTACGTCTAAAATGGACAACATTGTTAGGAGATTTAACCTCTTGAGGCCTGGGCCCTAACCCTCGAAAATGACATGCCCAGAAGGAATGAGTATATCTTCACAACTAAAAGGGGTATATGAATAACCTTTTTTATCAAAGCAATGATACACCTGTGAGTTGGCTGTAGAAGTGTCTGAATCAATTTAGATGTTGCTGTGTCCGAGTAAATTCAGGGTCAGGGTTCAGGGGTGAACCCTAACCCTGACCCTGACCCTAACCCTGGGGGCAATAGGGCTCAAGAGGTTAAACTATGCAGCGATTCTGCACTGCGGTCACTTCAGCCGTCTCTCGCTCTTCATCCCCTGCTATATTTGATGAGCGATACAAATATTTGTTACCATAAGTTCTTAATAAAACTGTCACTGTTAGACTCAGTACTAGTTTGACTGCTACCAGAAATAAAATGAAGTATTTACTGTGTACTTTGTGAGTAATCCTCTGTCAAACTCCCCTCCATGGTACATAATGCATGTTTTCCTGCTATCTTTGATGAGTGATAAAAATACAATTTTACAATTAGTTGTTATTGAAATTGATACTGCTGGACTCAGTTGTAGTACAGCTAATACCAACAATACAATGAAGTACCTTTACTGTGTACTTTTTGAGAAATACTCTGTCAAAGTCCCCTCCTTAGTACAAAATGCATGTTTTCCTGTTATATTTGATGAGTGATAAAAAATCAAATGTTACGATTCGTTGTTAATGAAATTGATACTGCTGGACTCAGTTGTAGTACGCCTACTAGTACCAACAATACAATTAAGTACTTCTAGTGTGTTAGACATCCTCTGTCAATGTCCCCTCCTGAGTACAAGAATGTATGTTGTTCTGCTATGTTTAATTATATTAAAATACCTTTCTTCCTGAGACTGATATTGTTGGACAGAGTCTTTTAAGAGGATATGGTAGACATGATGTCAGCACTACTTCCAGTCAGTACTCCGGCAGCAGCTTTTACCCCATGGAAAGTCTTTAGAGACTGGCCTGGATAGCTGGTCTATCCTTCAGCACAGTGACACACACTAGCCGCTTTCACACCAAGTACTTTGCCGCACTTAGTGCCGGCACTTAGTGCCCCGGCACTTAGTACCCCAGGTACTAAGTACCAATCACGTTCACACCGGAATAAGTTCCCTGAGGGAAGATTACTCAAATGAGCCGCTGACGTCACTTCGTCTTCTTCTGCTTTGGGTTTACTGGTTTAACTTCACGGCGTATACTGCCACCCGGAGTCCCCGGGGACTGGCTTCAGTAGAAGCTGCTGGGACTCCCAGCAGCTTCTACTGAAGCCTTCCGAGTAAATCGCCAGAACGCCGACACCTCCTCATCTCCACCGCTCCCATGTTTTTTTTTGTGTTGCCATAAGTTATTCTCTCTCCGTTGGTGCGCGGGGCTAATGCTAATGCTAATAATGCTAATGCGACAAATACAATGGCGGCTTCACAAAACTTTTCAGAGTTTTGCGGGGCGTGGTTTGCAATTCACCCAGCCAATAGAAATTGGTACTTTTTTGGTACTTTTTTGGTACCACCTCTCTAGCAGGCAGTAAAAATGGGGGTAAACGTTCCCGGCACTAAGTACTGTTTTTGGTGTGAACGCAACATAAGGGGTACTAATGGAACTAAACGGGAAAAGTACGGGGAAAAGTACTCCGGTGTGAACGCGCCTACTGTCACTCTTGTTGGCCTCTTATGATGGAGCTGTCATTTAAAATATGATTATTTCTCTGCTCCTAGTTCATTCCTCGCAGATTCTTCCATCAGTCCCAGTTATTGCATGTCAGTCAATGGGGCTTCAAAAAATGTGTCCAAATCAACTACATGTATTTTTTGTGAATGAAGGCCAGAGATAAATTATAGATTGTATCATTATTTTGAAATGTTTTCCTCCTTGTGTCATGTCTGATCCTACTTCCTGTGTTTGCCTTCCTGTCTTTAGTTTCCCTGGGCTGCGTCTCACTTCGGTTATTTTCATTTCCTCGCTCTTCGGTCTCGGTATCACCGGAAGTTGATTTGTCTGCCCCATCTTGAGTAGCGTCCCAATGGCCTTATTTGTGCCGGAGGACCGAGGATCGAGGAGCGAGGAGCGATAATGGAGGAGCGATAATCGAGGAACCACCAGACCATCCTCCGGTGAAATCCTCAGATACTCTCCCCGCCCCCTTACTGTGTATCGCTCACTGATTGGACGATGCAGCGCATGCACTGATCTGATGCTTCTTGACATGAGAGCAGTTTCCCAGCGGAGTGAAGAAAACACATGAAACTCACGGGACTCACTCCTCAGTTTATACTGTGTTTTGTTTCAATGCATGCATCATTCAGTTACAAATATGTGATATATCTGAAAAACAAAGTGGTCAAAAATGATTTTATTCATTTATTGGAAACATTTTCATGATCGCTTTTTTCGTTTTACATTTTCATTGATTGTCATTTCCATTCAGTCAGTCATTAAGTGCTATTTAACATGTAATGTGCTACATATCCACACAAACAAAAAAGTGTGCAATCCAATGAATG
>NW_022987394.1:570972-676116 GCF_902827165.1 Trematomus bernacchii
AGCTTCCATGAGTATCCTTTTGCGAACCAATTGCTGGAAAGCTTCATAAGGCTTCATCTCGCCATCACTAACGATTAGATGAAACCGTTCGAAGAAGTGCTGATTAATGAGTAATGTAATGCAATGAAGGTATTCTGCAGATGATTAAAATGAACACTGAGTGAGTGACTCATTGCTGTGGGGCGTGCACTGTAAGACCACATTGACGTGAGTAGTTATATTGCATCTAGTCTTTATATGCTTTGACGGAAAAGTGTGCACTGAGACAGATCATATAAAGCAAGAGCACGGTTTGCACCACCACCAGTTATATGCATGAAGGTATGAAGGAGAACCTGTGCATACTTCCTTCTTTTATATTTATTCATTTTTCAATATATATTATCTTATTGTATTCATTTCATTCATTTGATCTATTTTATCTATTATATCTATTCTATTCATAACCTAAGAGAGAGGAGGGGACGCTTTTAAGAGAGTCCCTTACCATTATAGAGAGGGAATCAGAGAGACGATGCGCCTCTATCAGAGAGTATCAGCAAGAACTAAACATGTCTGTAGGCTACTTGTATTTATCCAGACTGGCCCCAACCATGAAGGGGTGGCAAGATACGGTCTGATGAGACACTGAGGTGATCATGCCTAACGTTACTGTGAAAATGGATAAACGTCACTTATCTGCTGGTTGAATTTCCCGGGAGGGATTGAATGCGGCGCAGGGGGCCTACTCGCGATTGGCTTGTGCGTAATGCGACTTCCGTGTTCGCTGATCGAGGAGGCCTCGACTCCGTTCTGATGCCGGATCGGCTCGTTTCACTTATGCTGAGACGGCCGGACTGTACCCGTGTTTTTGCCGATTGAGGTCTTCTCCTCTCGCTCTTGAGAGGTTGCTGAGGCTTAGAAATGAGCTGGCTGCGCATGGACGTTATTGAGCATCAGAGCATTATGGTGACCCAGATTAACCGCATGCTGGGTTTTTGAATGGTGCTGCGAGGGCTGGATGAGACTCGATATCTGCTACGAGGATCTGGAAACGGGTATGGCGGCAGCATGACAACCTGAAATCACAGCTGACTGCAGGAGAGAGGAGAACCATTTTAAAGTTTGGCTGCAGCACGGTGATTGGCTGCTGGAGAATGAGGTGATGTAATAGGTTAAAGAGACGCCCGTGATGAGCTGATTATATGCAGCTGCGGAGTGAATGTTTATATACCCAGTCTTCGTGAAAGAACTTGCGCTGAGCTTCATATAAATGGATCAGGAGGTCGTAAGCTAAAAGCGAATACACCATTTTTGACGATTTACATGTCGCAAATTGCTCCAAACTGCTCGCATATAGTTTTTCCGATATTCACGAAACGCTGTATACACATTGCTATTATGATTGCACACATATTTCAAATTGCTTTTCATTAGCCCCGCCCCCCAGAAAGTCGGCCATTTTGAAAAATGTGCGTTTTTCATGCATTTTAAGCACATTTTTGCTAATTCGTCATAGGGAAATGATTGGAAAAATTCCAATCTAGGTCAACTTAAGCGCATATCCAATGTGATGCTACATTGCGAAGGAATAGTCTATCGCTTGAACGTGGAGCTCGTAAGCTAACGGAGAATTTACAACTTTTGACCATTTATATGTCAGATACTACCTTAAGCTACTGAGACCCGCCTGTCTGCCCGGCACATCAACTCTCACACACACACACAAACAGACACACAAACACACACACACACACTCACCTACTGTTTGTCCAACAACGCCCTTTGCTGGCGGAATATTCATTACAACAGACACCTATACACTCCATAACCCTAACCCTAACCCTACTGTTTATTTGTAGATATCTCATAAAGCCTACAAATAAAGTGTGAAATGTAGGCCTGTTACATATATTATTGAGAGATATATATTATACACACTGTTCTGCTTTCTGCACTGACCTCAGCAGCTGTTCTCACTGTAAACATCGCGTCACAATGAAAGCAGTATTAAACAAATAAATAGCCTAACATCCAGGGGAGATGTGATTAGTCAGTAAACAAATGGTAAAGGCCAGAAAGTCTGATGCACATTTGATCATCTTAAATAACTTATAATCACAACGGGAACAGTTTGCAGAGCTGTGCTTCGTTGACATAAGTCCAGCCATGCGTCACTTCTCTTTTAAACATCACTGTTGGCTGAAATCGACTCCGGAGAATACATCAGTGTACCCTTGGTTATAGCTCCTCCAAAGAGACTCCTCTCTCCTCTAAATCAGTGTATCCTCGGTTACGGCTCCTCCAGACAGCCTCCTCGATAATCGATCCTCGACGAGCCTTGAGAAACATTTGTTTTCCTTCGAGACGGCGCGCCGACATCCGTTTCCGGGTCGCTGCCGGAGGAGCTGGGAGTCTGGGACGCAAAAATGAGAGAAATGACAAACCGCTCATTTCCGAGGACTAGCGCGCGTCTGCTTGACGCCGGGACGACCGGCCGCCCTCCCCGACAGGCGCACGGACGCGAGGGCCCGCTCATCACTGCGCGCACTTCTGCGACCGCAGTTTTAATTTAGTTTGTTTGTCTGAACACCTTGTTTCTCTTGTGCATTAAGAACACTTGTGTTAGGGCATGATTTAACAATAAATAGGTTATATATACAGTATAAAATACCACATACTGTCCGCCCTCCCATGCCACCCTGGCATGACCTCTTGCCCACCCTTTGCCACCCCATGTAAAATGTTCTAGAACCGCCACTGATCCCCGAAGGTAACACACTGACAAGTAGGAAGATTTCACTGGAGAAAAGTCTCCTCTACAAATAAACCAGAACTACTGATAAAAACCTATTTAAGATAAATTAAAAAGTGAGTTTCTCCATGGAAACTGTGCTGAGGGGCTAACGATAGCTTAGCTTGCCTCTCTGTTAAAGGGCCCATGTCATGCTTTTCCGGTTATTACCCGTCCCCTTGTGTGTTATGAAGGTTTTTATGCATGTAAACGGTGTGCAGAGTCAAAACCCTCAAAGTACACCCTGTAGCGAGTAAAACTCTAACACAGAAAATACCTCCCCAAAACGCCTCGTTGGAGATACGTCACTGCCCATTTGAGTCTTCCATTTAGTTCCGGGTACGGCATGATGTCATGCGGTACCCGGAACAAAATGGACCAATCCGGAAGAGCTATGGCCACACCCAGCGGCGCTGGCCGCACCCTCTGCCAGCCTAACATTTACTGTTGGAAGCTCTGGTTCAGTTCACATCGATCCAGTCATGCCACTGCCAAGGACCTGTTTCCTGAAATGTGAGGAGAAATCTGAGCTGTTTGTCCTGCCGACGGAAGAACCACGACGAAGTCAGTGGTTGAAATGTCTGGTTTAACACTGTTCCTTCAGAGGTTCGAAGAACGTTACTGTGTGCGCGGCATTTCACAGACGAAAGCTTCCAAAACATTGCCCAGTTTGAGGCCGGATATGCACAGCATTTGAAACTGAAGGACGATGCTATTCCTAGTTTGTTTGGACCGTTTGGAGCAGGGGGAAGATTTCGGGTACACAACCTGTAAGTTTGCATTGTTATTGTGTATTTATCAAACAAGGTATCTACCACGACTGTTTAAATGTGTAAACGTGTGTCGGACTGCTAGCGTTTCCATATATCAACTCTAATATCAGCAGATGGCCTTACATACATGTATCTCATAGCAGGAGAATGTCTGCATTCACACACAAAATACTCATAGACAGTATACTACTATACCGTACGGTCAGTACATTACAGTTGGCTTTCCTCCGAGCTACGCTGATAGCATGTATAGCTAACGAGGCTAGCTATACATGCTAGCGGGAAACATTGTATTCATGCCAGTTACAATGAATGACCGAAGGTAGCAGACTACCCGTATAAGATTGCAATTATAAACACGTTATTGCTAGCCTAATATGAACCACTAGCTTTTGTCATAGTAGTTTTATTACACTCCATTATAGTTGCCGTTCCCTCCGAGCTAACCGTTCATATCGTGTTTGCTACCAAGGTAAACAAGAAAGCTAGGTTAGCATATTAGCTGGCAAGCTTACTGTGTTGATTAGATAGATGGATTAGATAGATCCACACTCCTACCACAACTACTACTAATTGAATCTAAAACAACTAAGTTTCTCTAATATTTTGTGATTTGCATTTGATTTCGTCCAGCCAGATCCTTGCCGGACAATACATGACGGGGACGGGACTACCACACTGATGCCTCGTCCTAAAAAGCCCCGGCTGCGATAGGCAAGATGCCGACAACGGGGAGGAATGGATGATATACCGTGTATATATGTATATTTATGTTCATTTTGTACATTTCTAAAAATAAAGTTTGATGGAAATACCTTAGTAGGCCTATCCTTTCTTCCCTGAATTATTTGCTCCTATAACATATCATTCATATATAGCAAACCATGATTTGATTTCTCATCAAACAGTAGTAGTTTATTACAGGTAAAAAGAACTTACTCTTCTATAACAAACAGTTGTAGGTACAGTTCGGTTAGTTAGCGTATAAAATATACAGCTGTACCGACGCCATTATAAGACTGATGTTCCGAGAGCGAGCCGAAAAAAAAAGCACTGTTAGACATGGGCGGAGCCTCTCTGGTGGTTGACTAATCAGAACAGAGTGGCAGAGCTGACCAATCGGAGCACACTAGGCTCACAGGGAGGGGGGGGCAAGAGCTCCAACGAGTCGTTTAGTGGAGAGAGTGAATACTGCTGAATACACATACTTGACAGAGATGCTGTATGCGAAACCAATGTGAGTTTGGAAAATTGCACAGTATAAATCTATTTTAGTATACCTCAACAATGGAATTATGATCAGTGGAAATGGCCATGACATGGGCCCTTTAACTTCAGATCCAGACGACAAAGGACTCAAATCCTTCAACGGGTTAAAATATAGAGTTAAAAAGCAGCAAGATTTAAAAGTTTATAATAAAAACGTGGCTCTAAACTCTAAAAATAATCCATTTATAACAGCTCCTGTACTCATGCTCAAAGGCACCGTCACAGGAGACCAGAGTAGTTAAGAAATCAATCCTTAAAGAATAAACGAAACAGGACATTGTTTTAATATTATAGTTTTTTAATTACATCAAATATGAAAAACACATCCAGGGTTTTCTGATCTCACAACTGGAAGAAAACACTCACAACTGTTGATGCTTAATTCACGGTTGTGTTGGCAGCGAGTCATTCAGGGTGCCAAACATAAGGCATGTTCTGATTACACAGACAGCTTTGTATTTATTGAGCCTCTTGTATTGAGTGGTAAACAATGTGCACTCATCAATAAATCATTTATTTATTTACTTATTAAATGTACTGGATGAAGTGTAGGACGTATTTCTTTCTCTGATTTTTCTCACTGAAACTGAGGATGATCATTGAAGCTAGTTTTGAAACAAATGCATTAAATAAACTGGAGATGATGTTTTATAGTTGCAGGTGGAGGCTTGCTGCTGTTCTCCGCTGGAGGAGGAGGAATGTTTTCAGGGGGAAAAGCATCATGGGATGGATTTCAATCTGGACCAGCATTAATGTACATGTTGAAACACTCTACCGTTATTATAAGGTGTGCATTTGCAGAGATTCTGCACCATTTAATACACGTTTCCTCCGCCTCTGATCAACTTTATCCCAGACAAATGTAATCATCAAACAAAAACATTACAAAAGAATCTCAATCAGTGTGGACAAGGTTCTGTTGAAATGTCCAGCGTGTTAATTACTAACGCTAAAATCATCTCTGAAGATCGGGTCGTCCTTGTAGAGCCAGGGGTCATGTTATAAATGTGTGTGTGTGTGTGTGCGTGTGTGTGTGTGTGTGTGTGTATGTGTGTGTGTGTGTGTGTGTGTGTGTGTGTGTGTGTGTCTATATTTTTGTCATGTTTTTGGTTTGTGCAGCATTTTGTGTATGAAAAGTGCTGTATAAATAAAGTTGTATCTAATTTGATTAGCTGAAATGTAAATAGTAAATGTACTTAATGAAATGTGTCTATATGAATGTGTTTGTATATGTTAGCAAATGCAAAAGTGGATTTTGTCAGATTTAAATATCATATGATTGTTTTGTTTGTAGGTATCTTCACTGATGAGATGTTTTTGTCTCCAGGAAAGAGAAGCCGATTATCTAACGGGATCCTAAGAAAATCCTAAATCCTACATTTTTAGGATTTTTAACTAAATTGACAGTAAAAGAAGTGTGCAGTTGTTGTGCATGTATTTTGACACTTCAGGAAACACATATTCTGGTATAAAAAATTGAAAAATAATAATCTTATATTTATTTTAATTTCAAGTTGTTTTTATTTATTTCTAAAGCCATACATGGGATGGCACTGCTGTACAATTATTGTATTCCTCAGATTTCTTCTTTAAAAAAAAACTGTTTTACAATCAACGTGGCATCTCCTAAGTTGTGCGTCTTTACTTTAAATCCAATGTTTTCCTCCATTGAGACGTAAGAGAAACACTTAATATTGAACTGTCTGTTCCTCTTGGCAGTTTTAATGCTGTACTACTTTATAAATGTTTATTTATTGTTAGTGTAAGGTTTTCTTCTGTTGCCTTTCAAAATGTGTCCTCATGAAATGATTTTTGCCTTTCTATTGTTGTTTGTACATCACTTTCCTCAAGCTTTATAAATCAACTTGACTTGACACGGAGAAATAAACATGGTACAGTTCCAGTTGCTTTCACCTGGATATAGGAAGTATAAATATATATATATATATATATATATAACTGTGTATATTGTACCTTGTTGTCTCCTCCTGAAACAGCCAGGATGTTTCCGGTGATGGACCAGCTGACGTGCCAAACCACATCGTTGAACTTGTGGAGGAGTTTAGCCGTCCAGGTGTTTCCAGCCAGGTCGTCACACGTCCAGATGAACACGCGTCCGTCCTGCAAGAAGGGCAGAGGGAACAAATATCAAAAAGTCTTCCCACTGACCTCTGTGCTATGTGAAGCAGAGTTATTATTAGTCAGCTGCTAATTAAACGTTTTCTTCTCTGACCAGCGTTGGAAGAAGTACCCGGATCCTCAACTGAAGCAAAATTAAAAATAATATTGTCTTAAAATTGTTAAATACTGAAATAAAAATGTACCTTATGTATCAAAAGCTTTCATTATGCAGAATGGCTCCTTCTTCACTGTTATATTTTTATATTATTCAGTTTTTATCAGAAACGAATGCTTGTATAAACATTTAAATGATGTAGTTCGTCAATGTTAAACATATTTTGGATTTCTTGCCTACTACTGGGTAGATAAGTAGTTTAGAACTGCAATATATCAAACTGTATGAGCATATTATTATCTTTTTATGTATATAACTTGGTGTCATAAAACAGTATAAGAGTAAAAGGTACATTATTTCCCTGTGTGATGCAGTGAAGTAAAAGTATTACTAATGGAAATACTAAAGAAAGGTATAAGTTAAGTACAGGTGTGTCGACAAATACTTATTTACAGTACTCTGTTGTGTACTTTGTTACTTTTGAAAGCATTTTAAATGTATTACACTTAATCTATAAAAGCAGAAAGCCTAATCAGAGATCTTCTCATTTTCAGCTCCAATCATGACACAGGTTCTTGAAAAAACTACTGAAAGTTTATCTCTGGCACCACCTAGTGGTACTTTCTGGACTAACTTCACACTTTTTTAATATATTAAATAATAATTAAAAAACTCAAAAAACTGCATGACTTTACAATTACTAATACAATTATTCATGGAGTTTATAATGACACAGAAAGCACAACATATAATTTCATTATTTTTTATTGCAGATAACAAAAAGCATTGTTAGTAAAAAAGCAGTGATATACTGTAATGCCATGCGTCTGTGAATATAGTTTAAATGGATAGTTTGGTTATATTGAAGAGATATGAGGAACTTATCCTAGTCAGTTTGGCTCAGAAACATATTGCTGTAGACGTGACAGTCTGCAAAATGTATTTTATCCAATTAAAATATATATTCGATATTTAGAATCTTTTAAGTGCTTTACCTTGAGGATAGTTGTCAGATGACTTGTCAGATACTTTATTTGTTTGCTTTTGCTGAATCCAAACTAACCGAAGTCACACAACAGAAAAACAAACTGACCACACAACTTGTTTTTCCCACCAAATAGTTAAAATACTTTGATTAAAAATCCCAAAATGAAGTCTTCACCTTCTACCTCACCTTCTACAAAAACATCAAGAAGCAATGCAAGCTCTATTCTGTTCATACACTTAACCCTTGTGTTGTGTTCGAAAGCTGTTACCGTTCATGGTGTTCGCGGGTCAATCATCCAATATTGTTTTAATTACATCATAACTAACTTTTTATGCATTCATAACCGAACAATTGTATTTATGAACACAACATAAGGGTTAAACAGCGCTTATCACTAAAAGCTAATAACTAAATTACTTTAAGATAATAACATATTGAAGATTGGTTCCTCTTCTTCTTTCCCCTTTGTTGCTGCCGGCCCGGCCTTTTTCTTCTGGGCTCCTGTAAGTCATCAGTTCAAAAGAAATGTAATTATATTGTTAATGTGGGATTCATGATGCAGCAAGAGCCATAAAAAACACAACTAAATACACTCCAATGTCTAATATGTGTCACTGATGTTGATGAAACAAGAGACATCTTTACCCTGAGGTCTTCCTCCAGTCGAGGGTTTCACTGGATTCATTTTTCACTGAGCCATCTGCTCCAGCTCCTGCTCCACCTCCTCCTCCACCTCCTGCTGCACCTCCTGCTCCACCTCCTGCTTCACCATCAGCTCCACCTCCACAGGGTAGTGATCACTGACACTCTGAGTCTGGGACAGAAAACAACATTTAATAGTGTCAATAATTCACCTCATGCTTTGCCTGCTCTGGGGGGTTTCCACATTGCCTTATTTTGTTTGTTCTTCCGGTTAGAGCATGGATTACTTGGAATAGGGTTGCCAGCTTCATCAACATTTGTTTAACAAAGAAACAGTGTTTTGAATGACTGTTATTAAGTTGTAACACTTTTTTCTGTAAGAAACTAACCATTTAGATAACCATTCAACCCAGTCTCACGGCATTTCGTGTTATAGTCACGACATTTAATCTATTGATTCGTGTTCACCAACACGATTTTCCCTTTTTTTCGTGTCACACAGAACGATTTTAAAAGCAATGTATTTCTATTGGTAGTGTGTTTCGTGCCTGCGTCTTTTTGTCCGGTCGGGTCTTGGAAGACCGGAAGCTGTGTGGTTCATAAAAACATCTTCTTACTGAATATCAAGCCACAATTATTGTTTTTATTTTAAATCGTATAATGTCTGACTTTTTTTGTCGTCTGTGAGGAAAATAAATGGCTCAGAGCCTCAGAATACTGAAATCTGTATTTTTTTAAATCTTTTTTTCCTTCTAATTTGTTATTCTTTTCTAAATAACACACTGTTATTTACTCAACAATAACACACAATTATCCTTGTTTTTATTTATTTGTTTAATTCCATAATCTCGGGCTTTTTTGGCGTCCGTCAGGAACTGAATTTCAGAATAAAAATAACCGGAAACAGACGTAGGCCTATATGGGACATTTCGAGCATCATTGCGATACATACCCACTGAACTGATTACCCAAGATCCTCAGCTATGGTTTAAGCTCGGTGATTGGATGTTTTAGCCGCAATGCACGTTGGGATATGGTGTTAATGCGATATGAAATCCGAAAAACATTTCGGAGTTTAGGATGGCCGAAGACACTACACTACCCATAATCCCCAGCTATCGTTTGGGACTACAGTCCCCGTGATTAATCTTCAAGCTCTGGGATTGGATGTTGGAGTGGCAGTGCGCCAAGGTTACGCCGAGCGTCAAACAGCTTTTTGAAATCGAACGAAACCACGGCAGACTTTCCAAAACTGGACTCGAACCCCCCCCCAGAACTACACATGCTGGCTATTGTGTTTCGCAACATGTTCTATGGCACGTCTCTACTGGGAATTGTAGTTTTAAAAGACGTTTTCGTATTTCCCATAATAAGAAGTTGCCAGTATTAAACTGTGTACATCCCTGGAGGTTTAGGGGATATAGGAAACACTCAAATTTAAAACATATAATTAATAAATGGGTGAAAATTGCTAGCCAGTGATGCATGACGTCCACTGTAGTGGACAGGTGGTTAATCATGATTTCCTGCAAACATAAAATCTATACTTTGATAATTTATGAATTATATGATTCCTTAGTTGTTACTTGATGTCACCACATTTTTTATACCTGCAGGGAGCGCTTTCCATGAAAGGATTGGTAAGATATAGATGGGTGACTTGGTCCATGTGGCTTTCTGTCGTCCATCTTGGTTTAGAGACATGTATCATGCACTTACACTGACTTTCCACTGAGTAGCAGTGTATGGGATGATGCAATAGGGTCCTATGTAGTGGCTGATGGTGCAACTATGCAAAAAAAAACAATGCATATACAAGAAAACACCTTTTGAATAGCTGTCCACTGTAGTGACCTCTATGCATGAAAGGGTTCAAATGAACTCTTATTTTGAAAATACAGCTTCCTGTGTTCGAATGAGCTGCTCCGACCCTCGGTCCTGACGGACTCCAAAAGTCTGACATTATACAATCAAACAAATAAATAAACACAAGGATAATTGTGTCTTATTGTTGAGTAAATAACAGTGTGTAGTTTAGAAAAGAATACAAAATTAGAAGGAAAAAGCGATGAAACAATACAGATTTCAGTTTTCTGAGCCCCTACTCTCCCCATAACTGATGGCAAACAAAAGGTCCTACATTATTCAATTAAAATAAAGAAGTAAAAACAATAAGTTTGGCTTGATATTGAGTTAGAAAAAGGTTGATAAACGCTGTGAGAATGGATCTGCGGAGAGCATTTCGCCGCGATCCCAACTCGTCTATTACCAACGTTCAGGGAGATCTATGCAAGTCAATGGGACTCCCGATAGTTGAAACTCAACGCTAAAGGGCCCCCCCCTTGCGTTGGAAAGGGACAACAGGGACCCTGACATAACGTCAACATAGGCCGAGTTGGGAGTGAGAATGTGGTTGGGGGGTTTGGGCTGTGGTCATACTCAGCAGGTTCAGTTGTTACCGTAGGGGAAGGAAAACGCTGGGGGTGGGGGGGGGTGGGGGGGGGGGTGGGGGGTGGGGGGGGGGGGGGGGGGGGTAACATCTCATCGTACCAACGATACCCAACCCTAAACATGTCGACAATAACACGGCACTCGAACAGCTGGACCATGTTTATTCCCCTTTCAAACATGGATATAAAGCTCTCCCTCGCCCTCCCTTCGGCAAATCAGACCACATCTCTCTGCTGCTGCTGCCGGCTACAAGCAGAACTTAAACGGCATAGACCGGAAACAAGGACTATACAGCGATGGAGTGAGGAGTCGGACTCTGCAGCAACTGCTTCGAATCTACGGAGTGGGAGTGTGTTTGAGGACAATAACATCAACACACACACGGACACGGTCATCTGCTACATTGGGAAATGCATCGATGACTTTGGTACCGAAGGTTTCTGTACGGACATTCCCAAATCAAAAGCCCTGGATAAACGGCGAGGTTCGTACCAAGCTGTAAGCGCGCACAGAGCTGGAGATTTGGAGGAGTACAGGAAATCTAGGTATGATCTACGGAGAGCAATCAGCAGCAAAGAGACAGTACAAAGAGAAGGTTGAGTCTGACTTCAAAGGCTGTAACACCCGGAACATGTGGGCGGGACTAAGAACAATGACAGACTACAAAGGAGCAGCGGGGGGTGCTGCGGGAGTGTCTGCGTGCGCATCTCTCCCAGATGAGCTGAATAGCTTTTTTGCACGCTTTGAGAGCAGCCGGGCTGTGGAGGCACAGAGGGACCAGGAGCTACACTGCCCTTTTGTTTTAAATAGGGCAGATGTGTGCAAATCCTTTAAAAGGGTTAACCCACACAAGGCTCCTGGACCTGATGGCATCCCTGGCCGTGTTCTCAGGGTGTGTGCAGTTCAGCTGGCAGAGGTGTTCACAGACATCTTCAACAGGTCCCTGCTGCAGTCTGTAGTCCCCACATGCTTCAAACACTCCACTATCGTTCCTGTCCCCAAAAAACAATAATCACCAGCCTCAATGACTACCGCCCAGTAGCACTCACCTCCACCGTAATGAAGTGCTTTGAGCGGTTAGTCAAAACCTTCATCACCTCCTCCGTCCCTGACTCTCTGGACCCCCTGCAGTTTGCCTACAGAGCAAACAGGTCCACAGACGACGCCATAGCCCTCACCATCCACACTGCCCTCTCACACCTGGACCCGAAGAACAGGAACACATATGTGAGAATGCTGTTCATTGATTACAGTTCAGCATTCAATACCATTGTGCCCTCCAAGCTGGTCATCAAGCTCAGAGACCTCGGGCTCAACAGCGCCCTCTGTGACTGGATCCTGAACTTCCTGACGGGCAGACCCCCGGCAGTGCGGGTGGGAAATATCACATCCTCCACCCTGATCCTCAACACCGGTGCCCCCTCAAGGCTGTGTGCTCAGCCCTCTCCTCTACTCCCTGTTCACACACGACTGCGTGGCCACACACAGCTCCAACACCATCGTGAAGTTTGCTGACGACACGACCGTCATCGGCCAGATCACAGACGGCGACGAGACGGCGTACAGAGAGGAGGTCGAAAACCTGACATCTTGGTGCCAGGATAACAACCTCCATCTCAACGTCAGCAAAACATAGGAGCTGATCGTGGATTACAGGAAGCAGCAGGGAGAGGGACACGCCCCCATCACCATCAATGGGACTACGGTGGAGAGAGTCAGCAGCTTCAGGTTCCTCGGTTGTCCACATCACTGAGGACCTGACATGGTCTCTTCACACCACCACCATCACCAAGAAAGCTCGACAGCGGCTCTTCTTCCTCCGCAGGCTGAGGAGGTTCAAAATGGATTCCAGGATACTCTGCAACTTCTACAGGTGCACCATAGAGAGCATCCTGACCTTCTACAGGTGCTCCATAGAGAGGATCCTGACTGGCTGCATCACGGCCTGGTACGGCAGCTGCACCGCCCTTACTCGTAAGGCTTTACAGAGGGTGGTGAAAACGGCAGAGAACATCACCAGGACGGAGCTGCCATCCATGGAGGACCTTTACTTCCAGCGGCTCAGGAAGAAATCCCTCAGGATTATCAAAGACCCCCATCACCCCAGCAACAAACTGCTCAGTCTGCTGCCGTCTAGCAGACGTTACCGCAGCATCCCGACAAAAACACCAGATTCAGAGACAGCTTCGTCCCGCAGGCAGTGACACTGTTAAACAACTTAACTGCTGAAACAATTTCATAACATTAATCTGCTACTTAGTAATTATTTATCTATTATCTAATATATCATTCCAATAACTTGTATATAGACTCGTATTGCACTATTCCACTTTTTCTTTTCGCTCACTTTTTTTTTTTAAAACCATTTTTCTTTTTGTATTACCTTTTATATAGTATATTTTAATATTGGTTAATATTGTCTGCTTATCTGTATTGTTGTGTTGCATTGTTGGAGAAGCCTGTGACCTAAGATTTTCAACGACATAATTACTCTGTAGCTATGTTAGTTTGACAATAAAGAACCTTGAACCTTGAACTTTGAACATTGAGTCTCACTTGTTCGTCTGTCAAGTTCAACTCTTCCTTGAAGTTGTAGGCTTTGGCTGAGTTGAGGACGATGGCCTTCCGAATCTCCTCTCCGTCAACCACGATCCTGTTGTTTGGAAATGCAGCAGAATTCATTTTTTAAACAACACAAAAAATGCTTGGATTAAACTATAACAATGAATTGTGTATTACCTGTCGTAGGTGTGGTTGTTACTAGTCGTGGTGTTCACATCATCGTCTATCAGCCAAAGATAATGATCGGGGGGGGATACTGAGCGTGTTCTTCTGCTCCATGGAGAGATCGGCATTAAAGTCTCCCAAAATCATAATGTTCTGCAGAAGAAACACAACCAAATTAAGAATGGAAAATCACATTATGTTAATTAGTTAAAACTCAAACGGACTATAAACTTTAACCTGTTAAGCCCTGAGCCTGTTTTTCAGGTCTCAGGCTCGAAAATGACATTCCCAGAACAAATGACCATATCTTCCCTTCTAAAAGGGTTAAATTAATAATCTTTTTTCTCAAAGTAATAATAAACCTGTGAGTTGGATGTAGAAAAGTCAGAATCAATATAGATGTTTTTTATTTTAAAGAAAATTCAGATTTTTATTTTTGTAAAAAACTGTAAATTATAGTGTCCGTCCAACAATTATTTTGTACTTATAGTGAAAACTACCCTTGGATGATGGGTTAGTAGACTAAAAGCTTTAGGAATCCAAAGTACAACATATAATAAGTACCCTGTATCAAGATTGATGCAAAACAAGTGACATTTGACCTTTTTAGAGAGGTTTAGCCAAAAACACTCCACCTCTGAGGTGATTTGGGTGGAAATGTTTTTTTTTCCATATCTCTGGAACCCATTGGTCGATTTTGATGGTTGACACCTCTTTCTGACCGTTAGAGCCAATAGAATCAAAGGCGGAGTCCCCCACACACACTCAATGTGAAACAAAAAGGTGGGGGCTTTGCGCATGTAATTTTGCATTAGAGTGAAGCTACACTCTAGCTCTGACATCTAGAAACGGAAAAGCATGGATTATCCGTCTCATTGCTCATGGATTATCAGAAATAATTTCAAAGGGACACAGACACATTGGATTAACCTATGGATTAACTTCAGCAGCGTTTTTATCGTTTTAATGCCATTGAAGACCACTTTGGAGAGACTACAGAGCCAAGGTAACCTTGTTAGCATTTTTAGCTACCTAGCGTCAAATGTGTTGATGTCTGTTTTTGCTTATAACGTCGCAATTTCGTATAATTCAGTTATAATGAGGGTACCCCTCGATTCTGTGTCACCTCACGATGTGAAATGATGTCATGGATGTGGAGAAAAGATAAATAATAAGGTTTTGTGAGTGATTTTCTGTGCAGTAATCTGTTAGCATTTTTCGCTCGTTGCTAATTCAGAGGCTCAGTGTTAGCATTGTGGGTTTTCTTTTTAAAAAAAAAAAAAAAAGATCAGTTAGATGAGTTTCTTCCCGTTACATGGATATAAAACATTCATAGTTTATTAATTGAACATGCCCTCAGACACTGTTTCCTGCAAGATGTTGCGGCAGTGCCCCGGTACCGGGGTCTCTCTGGCTTAACAGGTTAAAGGTGGGGTAGGTAAGTTTGAGAAACCGGCTCGAGATCGCTAGAATTTGAAAATACACAACCGGAGAAAATCTGCCACTTCCTTATAGAGCCCCTCCTCCAACACACATGAACGCGCACATGACCAATGAGGGCACGAGATAAGTTTGTGCACAGATGGAAAGCTGACAGGCAGGTAGGCCATCCAATTATTTTAGCCGGGCCAGCTAAAATGATTGGTCGTGCTTTTTACAGTACTACGGCTTCCACAGATGAATTTTTTTTATGGATTTTTTGTCAAAGCACTTAAGATATTCATTGCTATCGGGATGTTAAGAGCATTCCATGGACTATAACAAAAAGTGTATCTCGAGCATGGGCGTAGGAAGCATCCTGAATGTGGGGGGGACATTTGTAACGGGGGGTGTGGGGGCGAAAAAAAATATAGATTTCCTGTATTCTGGTGCATTTTAACAGGTGGTTTGATACTTTTATGTGGCTATACTAGCATGAGGAAAATGATGGGTACATTTTGTAATTTCATCCAGTAGTAAAGAAAGGAAACATATTTGATTATTAATTCAGAGCTGTCTTTGAATTAATAAAAAGCAGTTTAAATGCCCATTTTTGTACATTTATATACAACAATAAATATTTGTGAGTGCATTGAGAGATATTGTTGTGGAGCGTCATTTATATATAAATCGCAAAATACATTTGTGAATCCTTCTGTGAGCATTTATTAATATTGAGACTGATCTGACTCCATACAGATGTTAAGTTCACCTAGGAATGGTATCATTGACTTAAATGTTCAAATAAATGTTGCTCTTCTGTCTATATTGGTCATATGATGCCCCTTGACTGAAATGTTTCCTGTTCAAGATCCCCACTGATTTCCTTAAAATCCTGGGATGAGAGTCCACATCACAATTTACTCTCAACTGTCATTTCCCTTTCATCACTCACCTCAGCAATGGACCTCTCTCCACTGTCCCTGTATTCTGCCTCTGACTCACTCTCAAGTGCCTAGATGTCAAGAGAGGTGGTGAAGTGATCATTATTTATTGAGCAGTATACTCTTTCACATTGAATCATAACAAGTCATACTGAATGTAAATACAACTGACTCTAAAGTAAGTCCCAGTCTGTGACATTGGACATTTTGAAGACTCAAAGTCCCAAGCAGTAGGTAGAATATTAGCTAGTCTATGTCATGTGCATAGCAAATAAATAGTTAACTGAATACTGGGATGGAAATAGCCTATAAGCACTCAGTAAAACATAAACACACACAAAAAGCTTCTGAATGATAAGTATAATTAAAACATAATGCACATTACCATTTTGAGAGAGAGTACCTAAGTTAAAGAACTCAGAAAAGAATCTCTTAACGAACTGAGGCTCCAGTAAAACACACTGACTGCGTCTCTACATGGACATCAGTAAGCCGTTTATGAGTATTATCCCGGTTATGATCATTTTGGGGATATGGTGTTTACATGAGCACAGAGAGATCGGGTTATTCATGTTCCCTGTTTACATGATAAATACTAGTAACCTGGCATTTCGATGCCTTTTCTCATCTAAACTATTCAGTATTTGTATCTCTCTATCATGACATAAAGACGAAACTCCTCTCCAGAAGTGAGACGCCGCCATCACTGTTAACTGATTAACTGCTACCAGCTGATGACTTACTTTCCTCTTCGTTGAAAAAAATGTTCTTATGTCCATGTTTTCTGGGGGAGAAAACATATCAAACCAAGAGATCGTCAGCTTTGATTTTCGCTGTATTAACCATTTCCTGAACATTTGGTGTGTGTGCCTTACCTCCGCTACCGGCATCGCTTCATACAACAGATCTGAGCTGTCCAACTATGATAACACTCCTTGAACATGCGCGCGCTATGTGAGAATCTGCCTTGGTACAAAGTAGCAGTGAAAACATGGTACGGAGTTTCATTGATTTGGGCATTCTCTCAATAAGCAAGTGGAATGGATTTCATTTGATAGTGAAGCACTGACACAGCGCTCTACAAAGTGCGGCGAGTGGATAGACCGATTCACGGACTTTCCGCATAGTAAAAGTGGGGGGGTCTAAACTAATCATTTGAAAAAGTGGGGGGGACTTGTCCCACCCTAATATAATGGCTGCGACGCCCATGATCTCGAGCCGGTTTCTCAAACTTACCTACCCCACCTTTAAATGTAAATATTTTTCACATATTATTTTTCTCTCAAACCCATCAATAATATTTTAAACACTTACATCCTTGTTCCACATTTCCCTCACATCTTTAACCTCATCATGAAGAGCATTCAGCTCCGCCTCTGCGTTACTTGGTTCGATGTGGACCGGGATCAACACCAGATTCTGCACAACTGGAGGCAAACAAACAAACAAACACACACACACACACAAACACACACACACACACACACACACACACACACACACACACACACACGCCGTTATCGAAACCTAAGTCTAATTTAAAAAAAAGTATTTATCTTTAAACATTCCATTTATATCTTTCCTAAAGTTAGGACCTCACAATATAAAAGGTCCTCACAACTTAGGTTGCCTTCACACCAAATAGTCCGCTTCTCTGATAAAGTCAAAGTCAACTTTATTGTCAATCTTCCAGTTTGTGTGTACAGACAGAGAGATCGAAATACCGTTTATCAATACACAATCAATGACACATGTACATGTGCACACATTAAGACCTAAATAAAAACACAACAATCAATATATACAAAATAACAGTCACTTCAATATTTTGAGAATGTGCGTTAGTGTAAGACTGGTGCTCACCAGACGACAGTTTGTTGCATTATTTCATTTTTCAGAAGGTTTGCGTTGCGTTCACACGGACAAAACTCAAACGGACAATAAACTTTAACCTGTTAAGCCCTGAACCTGTTTTTCAGGTCTCAGGCTCGAAAATGACATTCCCAGAACAAATGACCATATCTTCCCTTCTAAAAGGGTTACATTAATAATCTTTTTTCTCAAAGTAATGATAAACCTGTGAGTTGGATGTAGAAAAGTCAGAATTAATATAGATGTTTTTTATTTTAAAGAAAATTCAGATTTTACATAGTAAAAAACTGTAAATTATAGTGTCCGTCCGAAAATTCTTTTTTACTTATAGTGAAAACCACCCTTGGATGATGGGTTAGTAGACTAAAAGCTTTAGGAATCCAAAGTACAACATATAATAAGTACCCTGTATCAAGATTGATGCAAAAAAAAGTGACATTTGACCTTTTTAGAGAGATTTAGCAAAAAGAAACCACTTCTGGGGTCATTTGGGTGGATTTTCCATATCTCTGGCCCCCCTTGCTCGATTTTGATGGTTGACACCTCTTTCTGACCGTTAGAGCCAATAGAATCGAAGGAGGAGTCCCTCACACACACACGTTGTGAAGAGAAAAGGTGGGGGCTTCGTGCATGTCATTTTCAATCAGAGTGAACCGATCTCTAGCTTTGACATCTGGAAACGGAAAAGCAGTTTTAATGCTTATGGATTATCAGAAATCATTTCAAAGGGACACAGACACATTAGATTAACCTATGGATTAACTTCAGCAGCGTTTTTATCGTTTTAATGCCATTGAAGACCACTTTGGAGAGACTACAGAGCCAAGGTAAAAATGTTAGCATTTTTAGCTACCTAGCGTCACCTGTTTTGATGTCTGTTTTTGCTTATAACGTCACAAATACGTATAATTCAGTGGTAATGTCGGTGTCAATAGATTCTGTGTCACCTCACGATGTGAATCGATGTGTTGGATGTGGTGAAAAGATAAATAATAAGGTTTCGTGAGTGATTTTCGGTGCAGTAAGGTGTTAGCATTTTTCGCTCGTTGCTAATTCAGAGGCTCAGTGTTAGTATTGTGGGATTTCTTTTGAAAAAAAAAAAAAAGATCAGTTAGAGGAGTTTCTTCCCGTTACATGGATATAAAACATTCATAGTTTTATTAAATGAACATGCCCTCAGACACTGTTTCCTGCAAGATGTTGCGGCAGTGCCCCGGTACCGGGGTCTCTCGGGCTTAACAGGTTAACACTTCATTCTGCTTTACTCTTTCACTAAGGATTTTGAAGACATCCGCGTTCTTGTGACTCGTAAATACTACGCTTCCTATGTTTTGATGCAGACTGCGTTCACACCAGAGATGAACCGCTCCAGAGGTCACTAGCAAGCGGTCTGAGACCACCTCTTTTAGGTTGTTTAGTTCACAGGTCTCAGACTGTGTTCATACCGACCCAAACAAACCGCACCAAGGGGGTAGACGCACCAGGGTTCGATTCCACCGGACTAAATAAAGCTGCTGTTAATGCGACCTAAAACTACAAGTGGTCCTCACAATGATAGCCGTGCAAGACATATGCAAACACACATAAACACACCTTTGAGGACCTACATAAAAAAAACACTCTTGCCTAATCTTTAACCCCTATTTTAACTAAAGAAGTGCTTTAACATTCAAACAGTCCATTGAAGGTCTGTACCAAAATAGAGAACAGGCCAAAATGTCCTCATAATCCATAAAGGACACAAAACCCTAATTGCTCCACACACACAAACACACACACACACACACACACACACACACACACACACACACACACACACACACACACACACATACCTGTGTTTCGACAATTGAGAAGGACAATGAAAGGCTGTATGGTGATCACAGCATTTACTCCCTTCTGGTAGGATTTTATTATCTCCACTTCTTTCTTTCTGAAACACAAAGCCACAAACATATACTGTATTATAAAGCTCATAAACACACATGCTATGTTTTGTTTGTTTATTAATGTATTTTTGTTAGATAGTGAGATATCTCATAAATCACTTGAAGTTTTTCAGTAAAGCCTTGTTGGAAATGTTTGTAGAGTTTGGCCCAACGGCACAATGTGTTGATTTGTAAAGCCTATGATGTTCTGGGTCTTAGCTACCAAACCATAGACATAAAATAAATTGTAGGAATTAAAAGATTGAAGTCAAGCGTCTCAAAGAAGAGTAATGTAATGTGTCACAGATTACTGGTTCAAAAATAAACATTACTGTTTTTTTTGTCTTTGATATTCCACACAGTTTTTCAATAATAATTATCCAATTGAATGTGGGTGTTACCAATTTAAGACATATTTTAATTCCTGTGAGACATAACGTATAGCTCAATTGGTAGATTGATGTGTACTGAGGCTTGGTCTGAATCCAGTTCAAAGACCATTTGCCGTGTGTCATCACTCTCCATTTCAGGTCTGTCTCTACAATGAAGGCACTGGTTGCCCCAAAAGGTAACCACACACAGGATTGTCTGTACTTGTGTTTCTGACCTGTAGAAGTAGACAAACTTCTCCCTGCTACCCTCCGGTCCCAGAGGTTCACTGCACAGAATGCCGTACGGATTACTTCTGTTATCTCTGCCAGAAAACAGAAACAACTGGAACTGAACATCTCTCACAATCATCAATCATTTGTTTGTATCATTTTAGATGCCCCATAAGATTTAATTACCAACACTTGTTTTTAGGCAAAAGTGAAAAGAGGTGCTGCAGCACAGGCAGTATGAGATAAATAAAGAGCTTTCTGAACATTAAAGCATGTAAACATGTCACAAGACACTAAATACACATTTTGAACCTGAACCTGCAGAATAGGGCCCCTTTAAATGAATGTGCATGCTTCTATGTGTGGAGAACTCACCCATATGCATTAAGGTGTTGGAGGAGCAGTTTCATGGGATCACCACCTGTCTCATCCATCACCTCCAGCAGCACCACCACGCTGTACTGAGACATGATCTGCAAAACACAACCACAGAGAAAAGAAAGCATAGAACTAAAAGCACTTTTAACATGTTATAAATGTTTTCAATGCATAAAAAACAGCTCCTTTCCTTTAATTTTCTCGCCATGTACAAAAACATTAACTGAAATATTACACTGAACAAACTTGTGTGGTTCAGCACGGTGAGTTACCTTAATGATAATTTCCCGTACGGCCTTTTTGTTGACTTTTTCCCATCCCAGTCTCTTCACATTGAAGGCAGCGATCTTCATTTTGACTAAAAATGTAAATCAAATGAATTTCATAGATTTAAACCGATACACCCAACATATTATCAAGGCCAGTGGTGAACAGTAACTAAGAACATTTACTAAAGTGCTGTACTCAATTACAAGGTACTTAACGAGAGTATACTGTATGTCCAATTAAAGAAACTCTATTATTTTACTCTTCATCCAATACCTGCCACATTTCCTTACTTTTTCTCTATTGGGTTTCCATTTATGGGAGAAATAATCTCTGTCGCTAACAAATGTTTATGATACTTACATGTTTGGTTCAGCATAATCTGCACATATTAACACCACTTTATGATTTTTGAAGCGTAAATGCAATTGCCAGAAGTAAAAAGGATATCAAAGTCAACTTTATTATCAATCTTTCAGTTTGTGTGTACACATGCTTTGAAGCACTACAGTATCCTGTTGAAGGAACTGATAATATAATACACAAGGGAAAACAAGGTGAATTTAACCATCCTAACGACAATGGCCAAGACACACATTGAGAAAAGAAAACAAATGTTATTAAGGGCTGTAAATATAATAAGCCTACGTCTAAAATCGACAACATTGTTAGGAGATTTAACCGCTTGAGGCCTGGGCCCTAACCCTCGAAAATGACATGCCCAGAAGGAATGAGTATATCTTCACTTCTAAAAGGGGAATATGAATAACCTTTTTTATCAAAGCAATGATACACCTGTGAGTTGGCTGTAGAAGTGTCAGAATCAATTTAGATGTTGCTGTGTCAGAGTAAATTCAGACTTCACACTTTTCCCCATTGTCTAACATTGGGAAAGAGACGTCTGTAAATCAGCAGCACATTTTTTTAAACTAAATAAACTACCCAGTATTAACTATTGTATAGAGTCAATAGGTCCTTAACGTTGTAAAATGCGCTATCTATCTATCTATCTATCTATCTATCTATCTATCTATCTATCTATCTATCTATCTATCTATCTATCTATCTATCTATCTATCTATCTATCTATCTATCTATCTATCTATCTAGCATCTCCTCTGATATAAAGTGTTAGATCAGCATGTTTTATCCATAAACTGTATTATCCCCGACAGGGGCGGTTCTACGGGGGGGTTTGCGATTCAGATGAGGCCCCCTCCGCGAGGTGGTGAGGCCCACGCAGTCTGCGTGATCTGCGTGTAGGGAGGGCCTACCTACACCCACACATGCAAATAAACCAGTTCAACAAGTCACACAATGCTGTCTGGCGAAAACAAATAGGCTAATTATCATACTAAAAGGGATTCATCCAAGTGTCCCAACACATTTCAGAAAGAACTGTTTCTGTCAGAACCAGAGAAGAGTTAAATGTATTTTTGTAACTAATTAACTGATAAGATACAAGTAGAGTTTAAAATATTGCTACAGATATAATTTCACATACTTTTATCAGAAATAATGTATTAATTTATTCAATTCTGGTCTTATTTCAAAATCTTACACATTTGAAACTTAGTTATAGTGAATTATCAAAGACATTATATTTCTATTAGTGTTTTATTTCCACAAGCGAACATATAAGAAGGGCGGGGTCCATGACAGGTGCTCATGCTATTTTGACTACCACACTGACCCAGTGTTGTAATATTGCAACAAAATCAAATTTGATGAATGTATTCCACAAAGACTAAATATGTACATGTTCTTAACATCGTAATAATCACAAAAAAAAACATTTGAGGCATTTTACTTACTTGAATCTGACAAATCCAATCCAATAAAACAAAGAGATATCGCTCGATTGAAGATGCGGAAGTTGTGTGAGTGTATGGCCAGAGGGCAGGACCTATACACACCTTTAATATCCAATAGCATTGTGAGGCTGAACAAAATCGACGTGTTTTTGCTGATGGGAACTTGGGTCCCCCTCGCAGTGCGGGTGCAGCGAGCTGTTTCGCCGATGCAGAGCGGAGTGCACGTGCTGGGTGTACAGTGTAACCATGTCCTGGATGTAGGAAGGGCCAGATTGGCCATTGTCTTGAAGTGGATTCCAGCAGTTACTGGAAGCCAGTGAAGTCATTACATGACAGAGAGTTCCTCATCACATGACGTCAACACAGGACAGGTATTGTTCGCATGTAAATAAGCTTGTATTCAACACGTTACTTTACATATATATATTTGTTTATGTAAAGTAACAGCAGTGCAGTGAACTTCAACACGGAATCCGAGGTACGAAGACCCTTTTTTCATACTGTACAAAGAATCAAGAAACGTTTGGTTTTAATAGATGAAGTAATGACTATAATTAATTATGAAGGTAGATATGGTGCAAAATGCGAGAGCATGTAAAACCTGATGTGAGCACTTGCAGAAAACAAATCTGAGCTTGTGTGCATACATTTACACTTGTATAAAATATCCATGTATCTGTGAACCACATTTGAAGTCACAGAAGAAAAAAAAAAGTTTTGTGGCTTGTAGAAAAAAAATGAACTTACTGTAGTGAAGAAATGTTCACTTGCAGAAAAATGTATATTTTTAAAATATATTTTCCATTACAACTGCAACTTGGTTATTACAACCTCTCAAATCAGTCCCTTGAGCTTAGATCAAAATAAGAAGGAAATAAAATAAAGACATTTGTAGGACTATTTATATTTTGTTGCACGTTTGAAAATGTTTCGTATCTTGTATTTTGAGGTGATACTGTGACACATAAATAAATAAAAACAACGTTTTAATTAGGTCAACTCAAATATGCATTGCATCCTGCTACGGTCCCGCACCAGCGCCTTTTCTTGCAGGTGACCTGACCCCCGGCTCGATGAGGGAACTATGGAACTATGGATAAATCAAAGAAAATAAAAGTATTGGAGGAACACAGAGGGTTTAATTATGCGTGGAGAGAGTTATCTGCTTTCACAGCAAACAATGCTGGCTTACCGGTATGTTTGATATGTGGAGAGAAGTTGTCAAAGGTGCTTCAGCCTTTACGTATGGGAGGAAAAACACGGAAGAGGAAGACAGCTGACGATCTTCAGCCATAATTCAATCACCTAACTCTTTTTAGGATACAGCTATATCTTTTATTTATTTCAAAGTGGGCCCATTTTAATTATATTCATTTTCTTCAAATGTGCAGAGGACTCCCCAAGTGCTGTGTTAATTTATTTTAAAGTAGGCCTGTGTATTTTTTTTTATTCTCCTTATAAGAGTTCTTTGTTTATTATCAAGGTAAATGATAAATTGAGGTAAACAGTTTTCTATAATGTAATAAATAATAAATGCAAAAAAACTGTCATTTTTGTCTATGATATAACAATATATACAACTTTTTAAGCTATCAAATATGTTTTGCGGCTCCAAACAAAAAACATTGGTGGAAAAGGGGGCAAAATGGCTCTTGGTCAAAAAGGTTGCAGACCCCTGGTCTAGAAGCAAGAACCGCATACGTCACGCTTACATCGGAGGGGGGCGAGATTAACCTGAGCTAACAGTTTATGGAGAGTATGGCAAATAAAAGTTGTAACCAGCAGTAGCTGCTGAGCAAAGTGACTAGAACGCAACCACACACTTATAAAAAAAAACACACTTTATAAAGTCAGGCAACACTAACCAGGCTTCGTGTGATTCTGTTTATTTGTACCTTACTTTGACCATCCGTTCGCTGTTATTGATCATTGTGGAGAGCAGGCAGACGTTTTGTTTGTTATTATAGCAGCTATCGGATGGAATCAATACATGGGCTGCACAGGTTGTCATGTCCGACTATCACAAGTAGAATCATAATGAAAAATACGCCGGTAAAATGTGCCTGTAGAAAACGGCTTATGCCACAATAGGATAGCAACAAGTAGTCAATATAGTCAGTTTAGCTTCGGTTGCTATGCTAACATCACCCATTTTAAACCAGAGAAACTTTCATAACAGCGTTGTGATGCCAAACAGCGTCAATTCAGACTGACACACATTCACTTAAGGGGAACTGGGGATATGTATCAGCTGCTTGTGTGACAGTCAGACAGTGAATACTTGACAGCGGCCGCTGTCGTGAGTTAATAAACTCCAGTGGACGTGCAGCACTGCAGCGGTCGGTACATGCCGCTGTAACACATTAATAAACAATGAACCACAGCACTCTGGAGAAAAGTATAAGGTTGGAGAAGTCGTTATTTAATTTAATCTGGCTTTGTATGATTAAAAGCAACACGATCATCGACCCGACGCAGTCCCCCATTGTTGTTGTTGTGAGCGAAGCACGGAGCTAGAACGGGAGCTGCGTTGGTGTGAAAGGGGCAACAGTAGTCACTAGAGATGGGTGAGTCCTGATTCATCCGGATTATTAACCCGGATCCTAGTAATGAGCTGGTCGTGATGAGTCTCCCCTCTCGATTAACCCGAGTCCTTTGAGTCCTACACCTGGTGACGTACAAATTAAAACTATAAATTGCGTCACTCGCTACTCTCCTTATAACATGTAAAATCACATTACAATGTACCCCAGTCCATCTGCCTAGCCTTTAGCAAGTAGGATAACTGCCAGAAGTTATCGTTTGGCTCAGGGGACGCGGATCAGTGAAACTTCCTGCAGACTCGTGCGGACTCAGAGCCGTAACCGTAGCAGATCCAGAGATCCAGATATCCAGAGATCCAGATATCCAGGCAGACTCGTCATGCACAAGTCAACAGCAGACTCATATTTGCAAATCCTGACTCACTGAATCATGGGAACTTCCTTCACTTCCTGCAGACTCGTGGGGACTCAGAGCCGTAACCGTATAGCAGATCCAGAGATCCAGACTCGTCATGCACGAGCATAGCCGCGGGAACTGGGAAGTCATTTTACTTAGGGGGTGGGGACAAAAGTGGGGAGAGATTTTAACAACAGTAACATGACGTTTTTCAAATGTACACCATTTGCAGCCCAGCCTCCAGCACCCCTACTTCCCGCGGCTATTATGCACGAGTCAACAGCAGACTCAGAGATTCGCAAATCCTGACTCACTGTGCAAAACACAGCAGACTCGTGCGGACTCAGAGCCGTAACCGTATAGCAGCAGATCCAGAGATCCAGCAGAATCGCCAAATCGCAAAATAACCCTTTTTTTTTTATCAACATTTTTTATTAAAGCAAAAGACACTGTGTAGCGGAGGTTAATGTAACGTTAGTTTAATATGCTCGTGAAATGCAACAACTTTTCGGTTTCACCGGTAGGATTTCTACGCTCTTGGTGATGCTGACTCATATGATCCGGATCTCTTCAATGACTGACTCGGAAGACTCCGAGTCCGTAAAAGGATCCGGATTTGCCATCTCTAGTAGTTACTTGTGTGTGACTGACCCGAGGTTGTGCCTCGTCGTTCTGATAGCTCCGCCCCTTCGCTCCAACCCCCCTCCCTCCCCCCCACATCTACAGGTGAAAATTACTTTAGCGACACATTCATCGCAAGAAGTGTAGCAAAAGTCAAGGCTGCAGATTCGTGGATTTATACTGCCACAGAGCAGATTCGTGAAGTTGTAATGACTGATCTGAGAGGTTGTAATAACCAAGTTGCAGTTGTAATGGAAAATATATTTAAAAAATATATTTTTTTCTGCAAGTGAACATTTCTTCACTAAGTTCATTTTTTTTCTACAAGCTACAAAACTTTTTTTTTCTTCTGTTACTTCAAATGTGGTTCACAGATACGTGGATATTTTTATACAAGTGTAAATGTATGCACACAAGCTCAGATTTGTTTTCTGCAAGTGCTCACATCAGGTTTTACACGCTCTCGCATTTTGCACCATATCTACCTTCATAATTAATTATAGTCATTACTTCATCTATTAAAACCAAACGTTTCTTGATTCTTTGTACAGTATGAAAAAAGGGTCTTCGTACCTCGGATTCCGTGTTGAAGTTCACTGCACTGCTGTTACTTTACATAAACAAATATATATATGTAAAGTAACGTGTTGAATACAAGCTTATTTACATGCGAACAATACCTGTCCTGTGTTGACGTCATGTGATGAGGAACTCTCTGTCATGTAATGACTTCACTGGCTTCCAGTAACTGCTGGAATCCACTTCAAGACAATGGCCAATCTGGCCCTTCCTACATCCAGGACATGGTTACACTGTACACCCAGCACGTGCACTCCGCTCTGCATCGGCGAAACAGCTCGCTGCACCCGCACTGCGAGGGGGACCCAAGTTCCCATCAGCAAAAACACGTCGGTTTGCTATCCTGGCTCCAAAATGGTGGAATGAGCTCCCCATTGAAATCAGGACAGCAGAAAGCTTACACATCTTCCGGCGCAGACTGAAAACTCATCTCTTTCGACTCCACTTCGAGCGATAGAATGACTAACAAAGCACTTATATACTAATAAAGAACTGGCTTATCTAAAGCCATGTGAGTAGCACTTGAAATGTTTTGGCTCTATGAAACCTGATGTACTTATATGATTCTGTTTTCTTCAAGTTTGTACCTTCTTGGTCGAATGCACTTATTGTAAGTCGCTGTGGATAAAAGCGTCAGCTAAATGCAATGTAATGTAATGTAATGTAATGATGAGGAACTCTCTGCCACCGCTAACTTAACGTTCAGCAAACTGTCAGCAGCATACAGTCCAGAGAGAGGAACAGACACTAATAAATACAACTATTCTTCTGGCTAAAATACATATTATTAAAAGTCAATCAAGGAGTAATCTTAATTTAAAGTGTTTGAAGAGTAGATTAGTGGTGGCTCAACACGCCATGAAAGGGGAAATAATTAGCTCTAACGAAGAGTGGGATCAAAGGAACAATAAATATGCTGCCATGTTGTCCAGGACATGGTTAAACTGTACACCCCAGCACGTGCACTCCGCTCTGCATCAGCCAAACGGCTCACATCAGGTTTTACAAGCTCTCGCATTTTGCACCATATCTACCTTCATAATAATACACTTATATACATGCCATTAAACATTACCTCATGCTAGTTCACCTACAAATGCGTGAATTTGAGTGTTCTTTCCATGTAAAAAGTTTACATTTAGATGTTAACAAGCAACAAGCAACATTACTTTTTTGTCAGCTTTCTTATTTCGATGTGTTGAAGGTAAAGATTATTTAACACATGGTGAGAATTGCTACTATTCATCTCTTTATATTGTCTGGTAAAAGTGATTATTGCACTGAGACAACCGAACAGAGCAAGCTTCTATAGTTGCACTAAGTTTTGATAACAGTTAAATATTATTTTGATAATAAAATACATTTTAATGTTGATGAACTTCAGACTATTCATTCATAATCTGATTATTTTTGTAGTTTACTGTTGAAGTTTAAAAAAAACATTACAATAAAAGAATGATTATATCTATAGCCCCTAAAAACACACACACACACCTCTTTAATAAACAACACACCTGCTCTATACGATAATGTAATGTTTGATGTTTCCTGTCATTTCTGTGAGGTAAGGACATGCCTGAAAGACACCGCTGCGTCACCATTTTCTCTTTCTTCGAGGGTCAAGAAGAACATCCAAGAGGAAAATGAGCACCTGATATTATGAGATTCAAGACCAATATTCACTCAGAAACTACACTTTTATTGTGAACACAAAGATCTCACAGTTTTGTAGTCTAACAGGAGTTTCATTAGTTTGTGACGCTGCACCTCAGAGAAGGTGTGGTTATAGGGTTATAAAGTGTGGCAAAAACTGGTTTCTGTCAAGTTGGTGTTTATGACATGCTGAGTGATTTCTGACTCACCATAAAATGTTATGACCCGCCCCTAAATCCTTTTGATGTGACAGGCGTCTGTGCACCTCTTTGTAGTCATTATTTTGTATGACTCGTTTGCTCAGCTGTTGTTGTTGTTGTATTGCACCCTATAACTTATTGTTCCTTACATAGTGGGTTAATAATACTTTATTGACCCCTTGTCTCTGCACCTGTTGTAGTGTCCCCCTAATAAACCATTACAGTCAATATTGTTTTATGACTTGTTTGCTCATCTATTGTTTTTGTATGTCCTATATCAGAACACCACCACCATCCCTACCCCCCTTCTTTTCCCTCCCCCCTGCTGATCCTATGAGCGAATAGGGCGTGGAGTTTTACCTGTGACTCTGTCTCTGCCAGGTGTGACAACTGTTGGTTTAAAAAAAAAGAAGTAATCTTTCATATAATCTAGTTCCTTTCTAACACTATGGAGAATAATAATAGACATCTCTGAGGGTTGTAACATCAGTGTTAGTGAAAACCATTTCCTTACATTTAACAACTGACCCCTATTCTCTTATCAAGGTTTTTAAGATAACAATGTCTCCCATTGTCTCCACTATTATGACCTCTAGGGCAGCGGTTCCCAACCTGTGGGCCGTGGCCCCCTAGTGGTCCGCTAAGGCATTGCAAGTGGGCCGCCAAATATTTTTTATGTTTTATTTTGTACAGGCTAGAGACACAATCATGGACATGACAATAACATATAGGAGATGACATTCCAATCTCAGACACAAACAAAAACAGAAGAAATAAAGATACAGTCAGTAGGATCACTTCAACATTTCACAAACAAAAATAAGTTGACAATAAAAAACCACCAAAAACACAACATGGCAAACATATTTATTGTTCCTTCAATCCCACTCTTCGTTAGAGCTCATTATTTCCCATTTCATGGCGTCAAAGCCACCCTTTGATTTTTTGTGGCAATTATTTTTTCCAAAAGAAATTGTGTTTTTAATCTACTCTTAAAACACCTTAAATTAAGATTACTCCTTGATTGACCTTTAAAAATATGTATTTTAGCCGGAAGAATAGTTGTATTTATTAACTGTGTGTGTTCTTCAATCAGAACTTTATTTAGCCTCCGTATTGTTTATGGTTGAATGTGGGCCGCGAAAACATTTTTGATTCTTAAGTGGGCCCTGAGTTGAAAAAGGTTGGGAACCGCTGATCTAACGGGATCCTCATAAAATCCAAAATCCTGCATGTTTAACTACATTTACAGTAAAAGTAGTGTTTTCCTTTACAATATGTGCATTGTTTTTGTATGCGTCCGGAAACAAATATTCAGGTGTAAAAAAAATGGAAAAAGAATAATCTTATATTTATTATAATTTTGTTATTACTACTTTATAAATGTGTAAAGTGTAAGTTCCATTCTTGCCTTGTATTATTATATTGTACCTCACTTTCCCCAAGCTTTGTAAATAGACTTCACTTGGAGAAATAAACATGGTACAGTTCCAGTTGCTTTTACCTGCAAGGAAGTATACATACATATATATATATATATATAACTGTGTATATTGTACCTTGTTGTCTCCTCCTGAAACAGCCAGGATGTTTCCGGTGATGGACCAGCTGACGTGCCAAACCACATCGTTGAACTTGTGGAGGAGTTTAGCCGTCCAGGTGTTTCCAGCCGGGTCGTCACACGTCCAGATGAACACGCGTCCGTCCTGCAAGAAGGGCAGAGGGAACAAATATCAAAAAGTCTTCCCACTGATCTCTGTGCTATGTGAAGCAGAGTTATTATTAGTCAGCTGCTAATTAAACGTTTTCTTCTCTGACCAGCGTTGGAAGAAGTACCCGGATCCTCAACTGGAGCAAAATTAAAAATAATATTATCTTAAAATAGTTAAATAATTAAATAAAAATGTACTTTATGTATCAAAAGCTTTCATAATGCAGAATGGCTTCACCGTTATATTTTTATATTATTCCGTTTTTATCAGAACCATTTCAATTATGTAGTTCGTCAATGTTAAACATATTTTGGATTTCTTGCCTACTACTGGATGGATAAGTAGTTTAGAACTGCAATATATCAAACTGTATGAGCATATTATTATCTTTTTATGTATATAACTTGGTGTCATAAAACAGTATAAGAGTAAAAGGTACATTATTTCTCTGTGTGATGCAGTGAAGTAAAAGTATTAATAATGGAAATACTAAAGAAAGGTACAAGTTAAGTACAGGTGTGTTGACAAATATTCATTTACTGTACTGCAGAAAAGATTAATGCAGCGTGTTTATAATCAGATATGTTCTGATTTTCAGCTCCAATCATGCAACAGGTTCTTGAGAAAGCTACTGAGCGTTTATCTCTGGCGCCACCTAGTGGTACTTCCTGGACTTATAACTTCACACTTTTTTAATTGAATATGTCATTCGTTACTTTTATAAAATCAGTCATAATCACACTGACAGACAAGAGGGGTTTCCGCCGCAGGTTTATATGTACGTAATCTGCGCGACTTGCGCGTCCACATCTCCACGTGCAGTGCTGCATAAACATGGCTGAGTCAGCGATAACTTTCGAGGGGTGGAGGTATGCCCATTATTTTGAGTTCGTCCGAAGAATAGACAGGAATGTGACGGTGAGGTGCAAACTGTGTCCAGGCCAGAAGCTGTTATCCACTGCTGCAAACACCACGTCAAAGCTCAACAAACACCTGCAAAGAACACATGCTAAGGTGAAGCTAATAGCTAAGGACCCCCGAAACCCAGAGTGAGGATGTTGTGAGTGCGCCGCCGCCGACTCCGAAGCAGCACAAATTAGAATTTGGAGGACCGGTAACCAAAGCAGAGATGGACAGGCTTGTAGCATCCTTCATAGTAGAGGTAATGTTTCCCATTTGCACAGTGGAATCACCATCGCATCGTTCAGTATACACAAAATGTTAATAATATCCCACTTTTATATTGTGTCAGCTGTAATTTAGCCCCTCAATAGTGTTTTATTTGTCAGATAATTTACGTATTTTTTCTCACGGTCAACTTCTACATCTTCACTCTTTTAGTTCTGTTTTATCTGCTATTTTCAGATGCTTATATTGTATAATTGTTTACTTTCCACTTTTTTATTTCTAATTACGTGCAGTACTTGTTTTACATGCTGCTGGGATAAATAAAGTGTTTCTTATGTCATGTTATCTGTAATAACTGACCTGGGAGCAGCTGGCGATGGTGCTGGTGGGCAGCCCGATGGACGGAGCCCAGCCGACGTCTCTCACCCAATCACTGTGAGCCTCCAGCTTCTGGTCCTCCTTCCACTGACCGTCCTCCTCTCTGCAGAGAGCAAAGTACACACATCCTTTCCTCAAGTAGAAGTACAGATACTCGTGTTTAAAAATACTCTGGTGAAAGTAGAAGTACTGACTAAACTTCTTTACTCAAGTAAAAGTAAAGAGGGCTTTGAAATGTACTTCAGTAAAAAGTACCCATAACTTGCAGCTGTTTTAAAGAGTACCTGACCTCCCTTTATATTAATAGAACAATAATGTCATTGTTAGCTAATGAATGTTTCCATGCTGAACAACGGCAACATGACAACGTTCTCATTGGTCCCTCTTCTTTAAAGAAGACCAGGAAAAAAACTGTAACAACATTTGAAGTTGGTCCTGGTTGAATTTTCACAATGGGAACAACGGCCTTGTGTTAACATCAGGACATGTAGTAATAATTTGGTACTTCCACACCCTTTACTATTCATCGGATCATACTGACAGACAGAGATTCTGTTTAAAACTGTAAAGACTTTGGTTAGCTCATGCAGCTCATCACCATCTGTATGTTTTCTTTGACAAAAAAGCGCACCTGTCCATGCAGTTTGTTTACAAGTGATACAAATAAATATGATGTGGGAACCGAAACACACATTGTGATATCAGCAGAATCTGGCTGTTTCTCGACTTGAATTTTGTGAAGCAGCCTTGGCTCCTTTATATACAACATGTAGGAGTTCAATATGGATAACACATTTTTAAACTTGTATTATTTTAACAACATTTCTTGTTAACAGTTGTTAAAAAACTCTAAAAAAACAAACTGCATGACTACATTAACCTAATACAATTATTCATGGAGTTTATAATGACACAGAAAGCACAACATATCATTTCATGATTATTTTTTATTGCAGATAACAAAAAGCATTGTTAGTAAAAAAGCAGTGATATACTGTAATGCCATGCGTCTGTGAATATAGTTTAAATGGGTAGTTTGGTTATATTGAAGAGATATGAGGAACGTATCCTAGTCTGCTTGGCTCAGAAACATATTGCTGTAGACGTGACAGTCTGCAAAATGTATTTAATCCAATTAAACAAATATATATTCTATATTTATAATCATTTAAGTGCTTTACCTTGAGGATAGTTGTCAGATGACTTGTCAGATACTTTATTTGTTTGTTGTTGCTGAATCCGAACTAACCGAAGTCACACAACAACAGAAAAACAAACTAACCGAAACCACTTGTTTTTCCCACCAAATAGTTAAAATACTTTGATTAAAAATCCTAAAATGACGTCTTCACCTTCTACCTCATTTGACAAACATTTAGATTCTATGAATTTAGGTTAAAATATTTTCATTTAACAAAATGCGTCCTACATTACTGGAAACTGTTCTGTTGCTGAACTTGAAGCTGCATCAGAAACATCAACAAGCAATACAAGCTCTATTCTGTTCATACACTTAACCAGTGGCGACTCATCATTAGGGGCAGGTCCCACTGTCAGCAGAAATTAATTAAAATATTAATTCCAAAAATATGTATGAAATATATGTTAAAATATATTTAAAGATCATGTTTAGTCGTCTGATTCGTCTGTAGGCCTACATTGCTGTTTTAGTCTGTGTTCTTCTGATTAGTGTCCACAGTGTGCCTATGGAGCCGTGTTGAGCGATGTGGGGAAAGCCCCGATCTAGCCCCTCTCTCTGCTGTCAAAATGAATGGGTGCTGTAAAAACTACACTGCGTATATGCTCAGAGTCTTTTTGTATTCAATGTGTGCGGCAAAAACATAATCACAAGTGGGGATGAGTGCTGGCATCCCCATCAAAACGTAATCTCATAATTCAGAGCTGATTGGCTGAAAGTATGTGTGCCGCGAAAAGTGTAGTTGTGAAGAGGAGACAAGAGAGAGCAGCGTAGAGCGATTCAAATCAGTAACACAGAAAGAAAATGAATGAAGTTGACATCTACTTCAGCTTTGGTAAGTTCATGTTATGGCATATCTTTTGATGATCTTCTGTGTTTTGCCTATAGGCTATTGCTCTGCTGGATCGATTGATATTGTGTCCTCGGCGATGAGTGTCTGTGTTTTCCTTATATTTACAGTCTATGGTGTTTTAATGCTGAAGCATTACAGTTGTTGTTGTTGTTGTTATTGTTAAGTATCGCTTTGTGATGGTGCCCTTTACTGCATGTGTTAAGGTGCATTACAATATGACATCCCTACGCTGTGTACGTAAATGTATGCGCTCACAGTGTTGCTCCGTGCTCTTCATTCAAGGCTTCCGACAGTATGTAATGTGACACTCCCCCCCCCTCTCCATGGATAGCCTACAGCTATTTGTTGACGTGTTTAAAAAAGCACCAGAAGCTTATATATAAACATCTCAGTTGTTCGTGCCCCACCACTTTTGTACATATGAAAACGCCACTGCACTTAAATAGCGCTCATCACTAAAAGCTAATAACTAAAACTACTTTAAAGGTAGGGTAGGTAAGTTTGAGAAACCGGCTCGAGATCGCTAGAATTTGAAAATACACAGCCGGAGAAAATCTGCCACTTCCTTACAGAGCCCCTCCTCCAACACACACGAACGCGCACATGACCAATGAGGGCACGAGATAAGTTTGTGCACAGATGGAAGGCTGACAGGCAGGTAGGCCATCCAGTTATTTTAGCCGGGCCGGCTCAGATGATTGGTCCTGCTTTTTACAGTACTACGGCTTCCACAGATGACATTTTTTATGGATTTTTTGTCAAAGCACTTCAGATATTCATTGCTATCGGGATGTTAAGAGCATTCCATGGAATATAACAACAAGTGTATCTCGAGCTGGTTTCTCAAACTTACATAACCCACCTTTAAGATATAATAACATATTGAAGTTTGGTTCCTCTTCTCTTGGTTTACACTCCTTTCCCTTTTGTGGCTGCCGGCCCAGCCTTCTTCTTCTGGGCTCCTGTAAGTGATCAGTTCAAAAGAAATGTAATTATATTGTTAATGTGAGATTCATGATGCAGCAAGAGACATAAAAAACACAACTAAATACTCTCCAATGTCTAATATTTGTCACTGATGTTGATGAAACAAGAGACATCTTTACCCTGAGGTCTTCCTCCAGTCAAGGGTTACACTAGATTCCTTTTTCTCTGAGCCATCTGCTCCAGCTCCAGCTCCAGCTCCAGCTCCACCAGCTCCACCTCCTGCTCCACCTCCTGCTCCACCTCCTGCTCCAACTCCAGCTGCACCATCAGCTGCACCATCAGCTGCACCATCAGCTTCACCTCCGGCTTCACCTCCGGCTTCACCTCCAGCTCCACCTCCAGCTTCACCTCCAGCTTCCCCATCCGCTCCACCAGCTCCACCTCCTGCTCCACCTCCGGCTCCACCTCCGGCTTCACCTCCCGCTTCACCTCCCGCATCCCCCCGATCAGATCCACCTCCACAGGTTTGTGATCACTGACAGTCTTAGTCTGGGACAGAAAATATCATTAAATAGTGTCAGTAATTCACCTCATGCTTTGCCTGCTCTGGGGGGTTTCCACATTGCCTTATTTTGTGTTTGTTCTTCCGGTTAGAGTATGTGCGCTATTACTTGGAAAAGGGTTGCGAGCTTCATCAACATTTGTTTAACAAAGAAACAGTGTTTAAAGCTTTTGAATGACTGTTATTAAGTTGTAACACTTTTTCGGGTAAGAAACTAACCATTTAGATAACCATTATGTGATTTGTTTATCCAAACAACTCATATTTGGGAATTTAAAAGATGTTTCCAGCTGTGAGCAGCTGCTGGCTATTTGACAGCTTAATAAAAGTCAACAGTGTTTTTAAAATGACTCTCACTGCCAGAACTGAGACACAAGTTTGCACTGCAAGTCTAACTGTAGGATATTAAATAATAGTCCAAAATTATGCGAGCCACCAATTTGTCAATAGGTAGCTAGATAGCTGACATTATCTTGTTAGATATATAGCTAACATAAACTAGCTAGCTAAGTGAGATAGAGAGCAAATGTTTCAGAGGTTGTAAACTTTCGCTAGTAAGCCAGTTTGAAAGATAGCTAATGTTCGTTTGGCCAGCTTGTTAGGTAGATAGCTAACGTTAGCTAATCTTTGTCCACCCTTCTGGCAGTTTTTATAAAACTATCCTAATGTGCTTTAGTATGCTGTCCAACCAGTCGGTGGGCTTCGGTAGTGTAGCTGTTAATAATCCCAAATAAAATGTATTGTTTACGATGCTGCTAGTGCTAAACCGGAAAAATGTAAATATATGCATTTAAACCGGTAATGTGTTGGGCTGTGTCACTTCAGCAGGTTTCAGTGTTACAGTAGGGGAGAGTGGGGGGTAACATCTCATCGTACCAACGATACCAATCCCCTAAACATGAGTCTCACTTGTTCTTGTGTCAAGTTCAACTCTTTCTTGAAGTTGTAGGCTTTGGCTGAGTCGGGGACGATGGCAATGCTCTCTCCGTAAACCACGATCCTGTTGTTTGGAAATGCAGCACAATTCATTTTTTTTAACAAACACAAAAAATGCTTGGATTAAACTGTAACAATGAAATGTGTATTACCTGTCGTAGGTGTTTTGTGTTATGCTACTAGTCGTGGTGTCGACATCATCGACTATCAGCCAACGAAAAGGAGCCCAGGAGATGCGGAGCTTTTCCTTCTTCTTCTTGGAGAGATACTGTCCATCGGCATTAAAGTCTCCCAAAATCATAATGTTCTGCAGAAGAAAGAACACAAGCAAATTCAGAATGGAAAAACACATTTTGTTCATTTGTTTTTACTTTATTCATACTGTAGGTATTCAAAGCTTAAACAAAGTGTGCTTACATGAGAAACATAATTAAACAAAACTATTAAATCTCTCAAAAACCTACTTAATATCGTGATAAACTCAAAATGATTAATGTTAAATGTAAAGATTTTACCACATTGTTTTTCTCTCAAACCCATCAATAATATTTTAAACACTTACATCCTTCTTCCATTTTTCCCTCACATCTTTAACCACTTCATGCAGAGCGATCAGCTCCGCCTCTGCGGCACTTGGTTTGGTGTGGACCGGGATCAACACCAGATTCTGCACAGCTGGAGGCAAACACACACACACACACACACACACACACACACACACACACACACACACACACACACATACACGCCGTTATCGCAACCTAAGTATAATTTAAAAAAAAGTATTTATGTTTAAACAGTCCATATATGTCTTTCCTAAAGTTAGGACCTCACAATATAGAAAGGTCCTCACAACTTAGGTTGCCTTCACACCTAATAGTCCGCTTCTCTGATAAAGTCAAAGTCAACTTTATTGTCAATCTTCCAGTTTGTGTGTACAGACAGAGAGATCGAAATACCATTTATCAATACACAATCAATGACACATTTGTACATGTGCACAAATTAAGACCTACATAAAAACACAACAATCAATATATACAAAATAAAAGTCACTTCAATATTTTGAGAATGTGCGTTAGAGCAAGATTGGTGCGCATCAGACGACAGATTTTCTGAAGGTTCGGTTTGCGTTCACACGGACAAAACTCAAACGGACTATAAACTTTAAACACAAGTCATGTGCACGGAAATGCTGTTTAACCATTGGTCAGACATTAAGGGGGTAAAAACGCAAACCCCGGCAATTTCTACCGTAGCCTCCGCCATGGAGCATCTGCAGGTTATTTTCATGCTGCTGTTAATCTGGAGATCATCAGACTCTAGCGGCCCACATATGATTATACAATCAGACAACGCGCGTTAAGAAATATTATAACACATATAATGATTAAATGAAACACACCTTTGAGGACCTACATAAACAGACCATTGTTGCCTAACCGTTAACCCCTATTTTAACTAAAGAAGTGCTTTAACATTCTGTAGTCCATTGAACAGGGTTCCCGCGGGGTCTTAAAAAGTCTTAAATTTGATAATCTGAATTTAAGGCCTTAAAAAGGTCTTAAATATGACCAAAAAAATAAGAAAGGTCTTAAATATGATTTAGAAGGTCTTAAAAATGATCGGATTTGAAAGGTACTTCTGTGTTGCGATAGCGTCTAAATGTGTTTTGGGGGAAATGTCCGGGCTGCAAAGTAACCAGTACGGTAATAGCCTTTCAGTAACCCCCAACAATTTGTATTGAAACAAATGAACATGGAACCAGTATACACTAACTTTGTTTCCCCCGGCCCCTTATCGGAGAACACCCAGCTAGTAACCTAGCAACCAAGCTTCAGCTAGCGGCAGTCAGAAACTCATGTATCTTCGAATAAATATGGGTGTAGGTGCCATAATGCTACTTAGCCCAAGTTCATTATTTGTATTATTATTTGTTTACATCACTTTTATTTGTTTGTTGAGCACTTCCGGTAACTGTCACATGGGTGTGGTTTGTGTATTTAAGTCACCTGTTTCATGTCGAGTGCGGATGACAGAGGGTGAGCTTGTGCTGTCATTTTTTCTGTTGACCGTTTTGTCCATGTTATGATTTTGTTTATTAAATATCCCAAAAAACTATCTTGCTTCACTATGGACTTTCTCTTCGAAAACGCGTCACAGTTTATAGCCAAGTTTAGCCTCTCGGCGACTCAAACGCAACTGGGGATTGAGCCGCCACATTAAGTCAACAGAAAAAACGGTGATTCGCATCAGAGACTGAACTGGACGGACCGGCCGGCTTCCTAAGCTTACGGATCGCTTGGACGCTTCGGATAACGGACTTAACATTCTGTACCTTTGGAACCTTCGGACCGTTTTTCCCAAATCGATATGGATTGGAGTAGCCACGAGGACTCACTGATGGACACTCATTGACTGCAGCGCACAACAAGCTGAAAGCGGTAGGCACGATTATATCCTTTCTTGTGTATTTTTGCTGGACACAGTTTGGGAAGCGTGACCGTTTGTCCATTGGGGACTTTGGCTTTTGTTGTGCGCTTGTTGTGCCGTTAGCGGCGGTTGTGTGTGCTTGTTATGCCGTGAGCGGCGGAAGTTTTCGAATTGTTTGTTTTGCTGTGGCGGGCGGGCCGCGCTGGTTTAAGTTTCATACCAGTGAACACTGTCGTGTTACTTTAAATGCTAAGGCACCACACATATTGCATCAAATATGAGTGACACAAACGATGGAATGGAAAAAAGGACTGTCAAGCTTACTAGTAAAGCCTTGGCTTGCAAAATCGAACAACTGCAAAAAGAATGTCAGTCAAACGTGCAGAAGATTAAAGGACGCACACAGGAAATCAAACATCTAATGAAAAATGATGAAAATGCAAAGGATGTTAAACTCAAACTGGACAAATTAATTCATCAATATGAAAATGCAAAAACAGCACATGAATCAGTTATTATGTTGCTTTCCGAAGACGACCTGGAAATACAAAATAACTGGTTTCAACAAATAACAAAACATAACAATGATGTTATGGAGGATGTACAACAATGGCTCTTGGAAACTGGGAGGAGGCCCTTTCTGCAAACAGGTCATGTGACTGCCAATGAACCAATCGCTGCAAACACAGATATTCCTCTCATTCTACGAGGCACCTGCCAATGTAAAGGAGCAATTTGAACACACTGAGGCTCAGCAGGACGTTCTCTTTCCCCCGTCAAACATGAAGGCTACATCATGCACACAAGATGATATACAACCTGGTGACAGCATATCAAACATTGGTAGCACAAAAAGCAGGCAAAGCTCAAGATCAAGAGTTTCCAGCACCGCATCTGCACACATAAAAGCTGAGGCCGAAGTGGCAGCCATGAAAGTACTCCAAAAACTCCTAAAGGACAAACATGTCCTGGAAGCACAAGAGCAGGAATTGAGGAGGAAAAAGCAGGAATTGAGGAGGAAAAAGGAGCAAATGGAATTAGAAGGAAACATTGCTGCCACCATTGCAAAAATGAAAGTGTTAGCAGCCCCCAGGGGATCAGCTAATTGTTCTATATCATCCAATGGCATGCAGTCATATTTTGAAACGGGACAAAGGGAAATACAGTTTGTAACATTAAAACAACCAATCATAACCACCACAGACAGAGCTGTCACTAACATTGATACAGCTCCCCTAACACCCAATGCAGGCATCAGGAATCTAGATGAACATCTACGTGTAACATCTCCAGATCCAGTAACTGCCACAAGCAACAGTGACAAGTGCAATATATTTTCAGTCATGGAAAAACAAAATGAAATAACCGCTTTATTAATCCAGCAACAGTGTCTATCATCCATGCCCAAGAAAGACATTCCAGTGTTTAATGGTGACCCACTTCAGTACCAAACATTTGTGAGATCTTTCGAATTCAATATTGAAAGCAAAAACAATAACCCCAGAGACTGCCTCTACTACCTGGAGCAATATACAACAGGACTGCCCAGAGACCTTGTACGGAGTTGCCAACATATGGCCTCAGACAGTGGATTCAGCAAGGCCAAATGGTTACTACAACAGAACTTTGGCAATGAACATAAAATTGCTACAGCATACATGGAAAGAGCTCTTTCATGGTCATTAATAAGGGCTGAGGACACAAGGGCTCTACAGGCATACACGGTCTACCTTAGAGGATGTTGCAATGCGATGGAAGATGTCAACTACATGTTTGAGCTCAACATTCCAGCAAACATGCTAGCCATTTTAAAGAAACTTCCATATAGGCTGAGGGATTTATGGAGAACTGTAGCATGTGACATCCAGGAAAAACACCACCAAAGAGCTGCCTTCAAGGATATTGTGGAATTCCTTGAAAGGCAAGTAAAAATTGCTACAGATCCCATATTTGGGGACATTAAAGACCCCCCTCCCGTAAGCAAAGACATGAGAAGGCCACAGCCTCATCCAAGTGGAAGCATCTTTGCAACCAACGTGAAGGTTACAGAAAATAAATATGACAGAAGCACTGTAGAAAACTGTTTGTATTGTAGATGTGAACATGCTCTGGAGATGTGTCCACAGTTAGGAAGGAGGACACATCATGAAAAAATCACATTTCTTAAAGAAAATGGTCTTTGTTTTGGCTGCCTGTGTAAAGGACACATAAGTAGAGACTGCAGGAAACGAATGAGGTGCAACATATGCAATCTAAATCATCCCAGAATGTTGCACATCTACCAACAAAGGAAGGAAATGGAAAACGAGCAGGAGGAAATGGAAGAAGCATCGGCAAACACTGCTGAAGCCTCAATTCAGACAGGTGGCCTTACTGGGGCCGGTGAAGATGGTTGCAAACTCTCCATAGTACCAGTCCAAGTTAAAGCCCAAAAGGGGAACACAACAGTGCATACCTATGCATTTCTTGACCCAGGCAGCACTGCTTCGTTTTGCACATTAGGCCTTATGAACAAACTTAACCTCCAAGGAAGAAGGTCAAACATTCTGCTGAGAACTATGGGTCAAAGGAAGGTCGTTGAAACCAGCATTGTGTCAGGCCTAGAGGTTGCTGGACTGCATAACAGCAACTTTTGTGATCTCCCCGGCATATACACTTAGAAGACTATGCCCGTGCACAAAGGAAACATTCCAAGTCAAACCGACATCAATCAATGGTTGCATTTGAGGGATGTTTGTCTACCTGAAATTGACGCTGAAATTGAGTTGCTGATTGGTTCAGATGTTCCAAAAGCCCTTGAACCAATTGATGTAATCAGGAGTGTGGGGGATGGACCTTATGCCGTAAAAACCATGCTCGGATGGACAGTTAGTGGACCATTAGGAGGATGTCCTGATGATACTCGGGACAAAACTTCATTAAGTGTAAACATGGCCGAAGCGCTGGTCTTATCTGCTTTCAGCGGAGAGGAGATGGACACTGAAAAGGCAGAAAAGAAGGGTGATAGGAAAGAGAAAGGGGCCCAGAAGAGCAAGAGAATTATCCGTGCTCCCATTGACAGTGAAGACAGTGAGCCTGAGCAAGAGAAAGGTGGAGAAATAGAGGAGGAACAAAAGAATGAGGTGAGGAAGGAAGCTAAATTGATGAAGGAACATAAGAAGAGAAGGAAGAGGGAAGCTAAAGAGAGAGGGCAGCTTGAAAAACAAATTGCCAGTCAACGGCTGAAGGTACACGGATTAATGAGCCAAATGTCAAACCTGAAATATGAACTTTCACAAGAAGAAGAAGCGTATAAGGCTCTTGAAATCCAGATGAACACTCAAAAAGCACCAGGAATGGAAGCAGAAAAACATGTTATCAAAGAGGAACTACAAGATATTAAATTGCAAGCGAAACCAACGAGGAAGAAGAATAAGACAAGTTTACACTTCCGGCTGCCATCTTAGTTTGGAACAAGTCAAATTTGAGAGACGTTTGAAACTCCTCCTTTTCTTTTTTTTTTTTTTCCAGCTTAATGAAATGTTTGTGCGAATATGGAAATAGTGTCAACATATAGAAGCCAACGATTAAAGAGTCTAAAAAGCCACAGAGGAAAAGAGGATTGAGATCCCTCGGATGGAGAACATGGTGGCAAACAAGAAGAAAAGAGACTCGTACGTATGCTTCGGATCAAGACCAAGACTGGTTTCTTGAGCAGACCAATTAACGAAGTTAGCCTTCTTCAGGAGGCAGAGGACTTTTTCCAAGTCTAAACGGACTATTTTTTGTCTTTTATTTTATTTTTTGTCTCCTGCCCCCTGCACACACACAAACCACATTTTTACTGATACTGATTAGTGAGTAAAGATCACTTTTCCAAAAAGACTGCAATTTATGAACTCTGAACAAAAATAATTCAAGAAAGAGATCTGGACGTATATTGTGTGTATTGTCATTTATTATAGTGTAATTATAATTTTGTGAAATGATAATTAGGGGCCGGTATTGTAGGTGCCATAATGCTACTTAGCCCAAGTTCATTATTTGTATTATTATTTGTTTACATCACTTTTATTTGTTTGTTGAGCACTTCCGGTAATTGTCACATGGGTGTGGTTTGTGTATTTAAGTCACCTGTTTCATGTCGAGTGCGGATGACAGAGGGTGAGCTTGTGCTGTCATTTTTTCTGTTGACCGTTTTGTCCATGTTATGATTTTGTTTATTAAATATCCCAAAAACTATCTTGCTTCACTATGGACTTTCTCTTCGAAAACGCGTCACAGTTTATAGCCAAGTTTAGCCTCTCGGCGACTCAAACGCAACTGGGGATTGAGCCGCCACAATGGGGAAGTGTAAGTTCAACCGTTATTGGTTGGAAAACTTCGAATTTAGTGCTTGGTTGAAACCAGGGGAGGGGAACGTGTTTGAAGCCCGCTGCACCTTTTGCAAAATAAATTAGCGTTTGTTTGGCTAATGTAGCGTTAGCTAGTGCAGCGTTAGCTAGTGCAGCAGCTCCCGCAACAACACCGGGGGACCTCCGGGCAACGTTTGGGTCTTCGACGTCAACCCTAAAAGCGGAGGTGCTGTAGACGCTAAATACCGTAGTTGAACACCAATCATACAACAGCAACGATGAAAGATTGTAGCCAAGGCAGCAGAGCTCTGAATATAGCTCTTGTCACTCTCTCTCTCTCTCTCTCTCTCTCTCTCTCTCTCTCACACACACACACACACACACACACACACACACACACACACACACACACACACTAGGGCTGCTCGATTATGGCAAATATCATAATCACGATTATTTTGGTCAATAATTGATATCACGATTATTAAATACGATTATTAATCGACTTTGAAAACATCCATTTATTGAACTTTAAAACAAATAATAATTTGAACAGTATCTTTTTAACTGTTGATTACCCTGAACGTATAATTCAACTGCAAAACCAATACAAAATAAATTAAATAAATGATACATTTAAATAAATAATATCAAAAATAATAAATACCAATAAACAAGATCAACAAATATTTTGGAGCGCACTTCCACAAGCTACTAAACATATACAAATATGATAAATAAAAATAAATTAGACTAAAATTAATTAGATCAAATATGTTGTAGTGCATGTCACAACCTAGCAAAGCAAAATAATCGATTATGTTGTTTCGTAGTTGCGATTAAAATACGATTAATTGCACAACACACACACACACACACACACACACACACACAGAGACACACACACATACACACTTTTTGTCTAACACGCTAACACAGTTCTGTACTGTTATGCTGTTATGTTCAGTCATTGTTCTTATGTTGAACATGAATACATTTACTTTGTAAGTAATTATGGGACGTATTTCTTCTTTCATAGCAATTTTCCTTCATACTTTCTTGCCGTGAAATAGGTCTTAAATTCTATTCAAAGTGGTCTTAAAAAGGTCTTAAAAAGTCTTAAATTTGAGTTGGCGAAACCTGCAGGAACCCTGATTGAAGGTCTGTACCAAAATAGAGAAGAGGCCAAAATGTCCTCATAATCCATAAAGGACACAAAACCCAAATTGATCCTCACAATGAAAGTCTAAAAAACTAAAACACACACACACACACACACAAATACCTGTGTTTGGAAAATGTAGAAGGACAGCGAAAGGCTTTCTGGTGAGCACAGCATTTCCTCTGTACTGGTAGGAGTCTTCTATCTCCACTTCGTCCTTTCTAAAACACAAAGCCACAAACATGTACTGTATTATAAAGCTTATAAACACACATGTTATGTTTTGTTTGTTTATTAATGTATTTGTGTTAGATAGTGAGATAGCTCATAAACCACTGGAAGTTTTTCAGTAAAGCCTTGTAGGAAATGCATGTAGAGTTTGGCCCAACGGCACAATGTGTTGATTTGTAAAGCCTATGATGTTCTGGGTCTTAGCTACCGGACCATAGACAACAAATGTATGTGTCACAGATTACTGGTTCAAAAATAACATTACTGATTTTTGTCTTTGATATTCCACACAGTTTTTCATTAATAATTATCCAATTGAATGTGGCTGTTACCAATTTAAGACATATTTTATTTCCTGTGAGACATAACGTATAGCTCAATTGGTAGATTGATGTGTACTGAGGCTTGGTCTGACTCCAGTTCGAAGACCATTTGCCGTGTGTCATCACTCTCCATTTCAGGTCTGTCTCTACAATAAAGGCACTGGTGCCCAAAAAGGTATTTTAACCACATACAGGATTGTCTGTACTTGTGTTTCTGACCTGTAGAAGTAGACAAACTTCTCCTGTCTACCCTCCGGTCCCAGACGTTCACTGCACAGCATGCCGTACGGATTACTTCTGTTATCTCTGCCAGAAAACAGAAACAACTGGAACTGAACATCTCTCACAATCATCAATCATTTGTTTGTATCATTTGAGATGCCCCATAAGATTTAATTACCAACACTTGTTTTTAAGCAAAAGTGAAAAGAGGTGCTGCAGCACAGGCAGTGTGAGATAAATAAATTTCTGTACATTAAAGGGCCCATGTCATGGCCATTTCCACTGATCATAATTACATTGTTGAGGTATACTAAAATAGATTTATACTGTGCAATTTTCCAAACTCACATTGGTTTCGCATACAGCATCTCTGTCAAGCATGTGTATTCAGCAGTATTCACTTTCTCCACTAAACGACTCGTTGGAGCTCTTGCCCCCCCCTCCCTGTGAGCCTAGTGTGCTCCGATTGGTCAGCTCGGCCACTCTGTTCTGATTAGTCAACCACCAGAGAGGCTCCGCCCGCTTTTTTCGGGGAACATCAGTGTAATGGTACAGCTGATATTTTATACTAACTAACCGAACTGAACCTACAACTGTTGTTATAGAAGAGTGTGACGGCCCCAGGGCCTTTGTGCAGGTGTGTTGCAGGGCTTACAGTGGGGTGGAGCTGAAGAGGGTAATCAGCGCGATCACGGACACCTCCGTAGCCGGTGCTATTAATCCCAGCTGCCCGGAGTCTCTCTCCAAAGCGGCTGCAGAAGGACGAACTGAGCGACCCTCTCCCCTCGACCACCTATCTCTGCATTTACCACAATAAATGTGCCGTGGTTTTGTAAACTCGTGTATGTCTCCTTGCCTTTCCGTTGTGGCCTACGAGCCGGTCATAACAAAGAGTAAGTTATTTTTACCTGTAATTAACTACTACTGTTTGATGAGAAATCAAATCATGGTTTGCTAATATATGAATTCAGGGAAGAAAGGATAGGCCTACTAAGTATTTCCATTAAACTTTATTTTTAGAAATGTACAAAATGAACATAAATATACATATATACACACGGTATATCATCCATTCCTCCTCGCATCTTGCCTGCGCACAGCCGGTGCGGTGCGGTGCCTTTTAGCACGAGGCCTCAGTAGTAGTAGAAGTCCCGTCCCCGTCATGGATTGTCCGCCAGGATCTGGCTGGACGAAATCAAATGCAAATCACAAAATATTAGAGAAACTTAGTTGTTTTAGATTCGTTAGTAGTAGTTGTGTAATGAACAGCTTGCCTGCTAATATGCTAACCTAGCTTTGTTTACCTTGGTAGCTAACACGATATGAACGTTAGCTTGGAGGAAAGGCAACTATAATGCAGTGTAATAAAATTACTATGAACAAAAGCTAGTGGTTCATATTAGGCTAGCAATAACGTGTTTATAATTGCAATCGTATACGGGTATTCTGCTACCATACAATGTAACTTGCATGAATACATTGTTTTGCGCTAGCATACAGCTAGCCTCGTTAGCTACATGCAGTATATGTACTGTCACAATGTACGGTAAATCACCCGGACTATACTGTATGAGTATTCCGTGTGTGTGACTGCAGACATTCTCCTGCCATGACAAACATGTAAGGCCATCTGCTGACATAGCAACGTAGCATCACAAAAATGTTTTTCCGACCAAATCTAGCTCTAGCTCCGTGTGTTAGATCGGTTGCATACACGCTACGCCAGCTATAATGTAATTACGTTTCGCGACTGACCGCACGGCAAATCACCCGGAGTATACTGTCAATAGGTATTTTGTGTGTGAATGCAGACATTCTCCTGCTATGAGATACATGTATGCAAGGCCATCTGCTGATATTAGAGTTGATATATGGAAACTCTAGCAACTTAGTTAGCACAGTTAGCACTGTGTCAATGGCTTAGCAGTCCAACACAGTTTACACATTTAAAGAGTCTTGTTTGATAAATACACAAATAACAATGCAAACTTACAGGTTGTATACCCGGATCTTCCCCTGCTCCAAACGGTCCAAACAAGCTGTGCATATCCGGCCTCAAACTGGGCAATGTTTTGGAAGCTTTCCTCTGTGAAATGCCGGTTCTTCGAACCTCTGGAGGAGGAACACGCCGCTGCTGGTGTGGCCATAGCTCTTCGGGATTGGTCCATTTCGTTCCGGGTACCGCATGACATCAGGCGGTACCCGGAAGAATCAAATGGGCAGTGACGTATCTCCAACGAGGCGTTTTGGGGAGGTATTTTCTGTGTTAGAGTTTTACTCGCTACAGGGTGTACTTTGAGGGGTTTGACTCTGCACACCGTTTACATGCATAAAAACCTTCATAACACACAAGGGGACGGGTAATAACCGGAAAAGCATGACATGGGAGCTTTAAAGCATGTAAACATGTCACATGACCATAAATACACATTTTGAACCTGAACCTGCAGAATAGGGCCCCTTTAAATGAATGTGCATGCTTCTATGTGTGGAGAACTCACCCATATGCATTAAGGCAGGGGTTTTCAAAGTGTGGGAAGGTGAGCCTCCCCTCAGAGAATATAAGAACAGCCGCGCCCCCCCTCCCAATTATTATTGCTATTATTATTATTATTGTTGTTGCTATAATGCAGGGGTATTATTATCCAGTGGAATGCCCTTACCTACTGGCCTAGTTAAATCAAAATGGTTACTTATTTTTGTCTGGGCAGTGTAGTTTTATCCAAAGCTTTAGTGCGTTTTGATTCAATGCTGAGCACAGCCAAACTTGACAGTCTCTTCTCTGTCATTGTGAACCGCAAATACCTTATTCCTTCCGTGTACTTGGGTCCGAATGCTTCTCGTTTTCTGCCGCCCGTTCAAATGAAATCGCCGCCAATCACATTTCCTCGCTCGCGCCAGGGTTACAAGGCTCGCGTCTTGTGCTGCATTCACTTGCACTCGGACATCAGGGATTTTCTCTGATAAATGTCCGATGAGCCACAACTTTTATTTCAAAACAAAGCTGCCAACTGGGGTGGCCAGACGCTGTCTCCTCTCTCACTTTAGGTAACTTCACTAAAAATCGATCCATGTTGCCGCTCGCATAAAGTTAGCTGAAGTTAACGAGCTAGATTTCATTGTTTCTCTTTATTTTTTTCTCACGCTGCGCCTCCCCTGAAGCTCTCTGGCGCCCCCCAGGGGAGGCGCGCCTCACACTTTGAAAACCGCTGCATTAAGGTGTTTGAGGAGCAGTTTCATGGCATCACCACCTGTCTTATCCGTCACCTCCACCAGCACCACCACGCTGTACTGAGACATGATCTGCAAAACACAACCACAGAGAAAAGAAAGCATAGAACTAAAAGCACTTTTTACATTTTATAAATGTTTTCAATGCATAAAAAACAGCTCCTTTCCTTTAATTTTCTCACCATGTACAAAAACATTAACTGAAATATTACACTGAACAAACTTGTGTGGTTCAGCACGGTGAGTTACCTTAATGATAATTTCCCGTACGTCCTCCTTGTTGACCTTTTTCCATCCCAGTCTCTTCACATTGAAGGCAGCGATCTTCATTTTGACTAAAAATGTAAATCAAATGAATTTCATAGATTTAAACCGATACACCCAACATATTATCAAGGCCAGTGGTGGACAGTAACTAAGAACATTTACTAAAGTGCTGTACTCAATTACAAGGTACTTAACAAGAGTATACTGTATGTCCAATTAAAGAAACTCTATTATATTACTCTTCATCCAATACCTGCCACATTTCCTTACTTTTTCTCTATTGGGTTTCCATTTATGGGAGAAATAATCTCTGTCGTTAACAAATGTTTATGATACTTACATGTTTGGTTCAGCAGGATAATCTGCACATATTAACACCACTTTAAGATTTTTGAAGAGTAAATGCAATTGCCTTAACACAAGTAATCCGTACGACATGGAGTGCAGGGAACCTCTGGGAAGTAAAAAGGATATCAAAGTAAAAGTCAACTTTATTGTCAATCTTTCATGTTTGTGTGTACACATGCTTTGAAGCACTACAGTATCCTGTTGAAGGAACGGTGATAATATAATACACAAGGGAAAACAAGGTGAATTTAGCGATCCCAGCGAAAATGGCCAAGACACACATTGAGAAAAGAAAACAAATGTTATTAAGGGCTGTAAATATCATAAGCCTACGTCTAAAATGGACAACATTGTTAGGAGATTTAACCTCTTGAGGCCTGGGCCCTAACCCTCGAAAATGACATGCCCAGAAGGAATGAGTATATCTTCACAACTAAAAGGGGTATATGAATAACCTTTTTTATCAAAGCAATGATACACCTGTGAGTTGGCTGTAGAAGTGTCTGAATCAATTTAGATGTTGCTGTGTCCGAGTAAATTCAGGGTCAGGGTTCAGGGGTGAACCCTAACCCTGACCCTGACCCTAACCCTGGGGGCAATAGGGCTCAAGAGGTTAAACTATGCAGCGATTCTGCACTGCGGTCACTTCAGCCGTCTCTCGCTCTTCATCCCCTGCTATATTTGATGAGCGATACAAATATTTGTTACCATAAGTTCTTAATAAAACTGTCACTGTTAGACTCAGTACTAGTTTGACTGCTACCAGAAATAAAATGAAGTATTTACTGTGTACTTTGTGAGTAATCCTCTGTCAAACTCCCCTCCATGGTACATAATGCATGTTTTCCTGCTATCTTTGATGAGTGATAAAAATACAATTTTACAATTAGTTGTTATTGAAATTGATACTGCTGGACTCAGTTGTAGTACAGCTAATACCAACAATACAATGAAGTACCTTTACTGTGTACTTTTTGAGAAATACTCTGTCAAAGTCCCCTCCTTAGTACAAAATGCATGTTTTCCTGTTATATTTGATGAGTGATAAAAAATCAAATGTTACGATTCGTTGTTAATGAAATTGATACTGCTGGACTCAGTTGTAGTACGCCTACTAGTACCAACAATACAATTAAGTACTTCTAGTGTGTTAGACATCCTCTGTCAATGTCCCCTCCTGAGTACAAGAATGTATGTTGTTCTGCTATGTTTAATTATATTAAAATACCTTTCTTCCTGAGACTGATATTGTTGGACAGAGTCTTTTAAGAGGATATGGTAGACATGATGTCAGCACTACTTCCAGTCAGTACTCTCCGGCAGCAGCTTTTACCCCATGGAAAGTCTTTAGAGACTGGCCTGGATAGCTGGTCTATCCTTCAGCACAGTGACACACACTAGCCGCTTTCACACCAAGTACTTTGCCGCACTTAGTGCCGGCACTTAGTGCCCCGGCACTTAGTACCCCAGGTACTAAGTACCAATCACGTTCACACCGGAATAAGTTCCCTGAGGGAAGATTACTCAAATGAGCCGCTGACGTCACTTCGTCTTCTTCTGCTTTGGGTTTACTGGTTTAACTTCACGGCGTATACTGCCACCCGGAGTCCCCGGGGACTGGCTTCAGTAGAAGCTGCTGGGACTCCCAGCAGCTTCTACTGAAGCCTTCCGAGTAAATCGCCAGAACGCCGACACCTCCTCATCTCCACCGCTCCCATGTTTTTTTTTGTGTTGCCATAAGTTATTCTCTCTCCGTTGGTGCGCGGGGCTAATGCTAATGCTAATAATGCTAATGCGACAAATACAATGGCGGCTTCACAAAACTTTTCAGAGTTTTGCGGGGCGTGGTTTGCAATTCACCCAGCCAATAGAAATTGGTACTTTTTTGGTACTTTTTTGGTACCACCTCTCTAGCAGGCAGTAAAAATGGGGGTAAACGTTCCCGGCACTAAGTACTGTTTTTGGTGTGAACGCAACATAAGGGGTACTAATGGAACTAAACGGGAAAAGTACGGGGAAAAGTACTCCGGTGTGAACGCGCCTACTGTCACTCTTGTTGGCCTCTTATGATGGAGCTGTCATTTAAAATATGATTATTTCTCTGCTCCTAGTTCATTCCTCGCAGATTCTTCCATCAGTCCCAGTTATTGCATGTCAGTCAATGGGGCTTCAAAAAATGTGTCCAAATCAACTACATGTATTTTTTGTGAATGAAGGCCAGAGATAAATTATAGATTGTATCATTATTTTGAAATGTTTTCCTCCTTGTGTCATGTCTGATCCTACTTCCTGTGTTTGCCTTCCTGTCTTTAGTTTCCCTGGGCTGCGTCTCACTTCGGTTATTTTTCATTTCCTCGCTCTTCGGTCTCGGTATCACCGGAAGTTGATTTGTCTGCCCCATCTTGAGTAGCGTCCCAATGGCCTTATTTGTGCCGGAGGACCGAGGATCGAGGAGCGAGGAGCGATAATGGAGGAGCGATAATCGAGGAACCACCAGACCATCCTCCGGTGAAATCCTCAGATACTCTCCCCGCCCCCTTACTGTGTATCGCTCACTGATTGGACGATGCAGCGCATGCACTGATCTGATGCTTCTTGACATGAGAGCAGTTTCCCAGCGGAGTGAAGAAAACACATGAAACTCACGGGACTCACTCCTCAGTTTATACTGTGTTTTGTTTCAATGCATGCATCATTCAGTTACAAATATGTGATATATCTGAAAAACAAAGTGGTCAAAAATGATTTTATTCATTTATTGGAAACATTTTCATGATCGCTTTTTTCGTTTTACATTTTCATTGATTGTCATTTCCATTCAGTCAGTCATTAAGTGCTATTTAACATGTTAATGTGCTACATATCCACACAAACAAACAAAGTGTGCAATCCAATGAATGTTAATCTAACTGGGTTTTGATAGATAACATATCTCTTTTTCTTCTCTGAATTATTTTATTTCTATTGTGCACTCTAATCAATATTAATCAAACTATTGTTCGTTTATAGATTTTAAGAATGGCGTTTATCTTTTTTGAGAATGAGTTCTTATTTTATTTCATATATTTGGGTCTACAACAGATGATACAAATGTTTATGTCGGTAAATGTGTACTAACAGAGGCGGGGGTGTTTGTGAAAATAACGTGGACAGAGCTGCTGTCAGACGATCAGCTGTGCGGAGTCATCACAAACGGACGTCGCTTCACGTGACGCTCCGGAGGAAAGGACGTCCCATTGCTCTTAAAACTCATTTCCCTGCTTCTCGTGGTTTCCTTGCGTCTCTCCATGCTTCCCTGGTGGGAGGGACTAAACGCAGGGAAACGACGCAAGTGAGGGGCGTAAGGATTTAATTTAACCAAAGTGAGATGCAGCCCAGGTGTGTCTGATTGTGTTCACCTGTTGCCCTTGTGCTTCTGCCTCCCCTGCCAGCTGTGTCTTGTCCTGTGAATACCCTTCTGTGTATTTGGTCTTGTCTTCCCCTGTGCTCCATGTCTGTTTGTCATCTCTCCTCGTCTATGTTACCTGCCCGTCTCTTGATGTCCATGCTACCTGTCACGCTCCATGTTTGTTCCTGAGTTTTTTTTTTGTCCTGATCCTTCCTTGTGCTCCCTGGTTTTGGTAATGTTAAAGGGCCCATGTCATGCTTTTCCGATTATTACCCGTCCCCTTGTGTGTTATGAAGGTTTTTCTGCATGTAAACGGTGTGCAGAGTCACAAATCCTCAAAGTACCCCCTGTAGCGAGTAAAACGCGAAGATTACACAAATGAGCCGCTGACGTCACTTCTTCTTCTTCTGCTTTGGGTTTACTGGCAGGCCGCAAACAACTTCACGGTGTATACTGTCACCCGAAGACTCGGAAGTCCCCGGAGTTTGGGACTGGCTTCAGTAGAAGCTGCTGGGACTCCCAGCAGCTTCTACTGAAGCCTTCCGAGTAAATCGCCAGAACGCCGACACCTCCTTATCTCCACCGCTCCCATGTTTTATTTTGTGTTGCCATAAGTTAGTCTCCGTTGGTGCGCGTTAATAATGCTAATGCGAGCAAATAAAATGGTGGCTACACAAAAACTTTTCTGAGTTTTACGGGGCGTGGTTTGCAATTCGCTCAGCCAATCAGAAATTGGAACCTTTGTCTCCCCAGGAAAGTACCACCTCTCTAGCAGGGACTAAAAAGGGATGAAACGGTTCCAGAAAAAAAGTTGTCGTTCCAGATCTTTTTGGTGTGAACGCAAAATCCCAGGAACTATCGGAACTATTCCTGGGAAAAGTACTCCGGTATGAAAGCGCCTATTGACTACCACTCAACTTTGCCAGCTCACGAGATGCACACGGAAGAGTGACTGGAGGGAATAAACAGCGAGGCCTACTCCCAGTACGGCTGTGCTGAGGTGGATTTCCCCCGGAGACGTCGCAAAGAGACGGAGCGGCTCCACCTGTTGCTGCCTGCTTTCCACCTGTCTGGTGTCTGCGATCTGCGGAGGCCTGCTCCCACCTGTAGAGTACGGCTGTGCTGAGGAGGTTTTTACCCCGGAGTCGTCGCGGAGAGACGGAGTCGTCGCGGAGAGACGGAGTGGCTCCACGCTTCGGGCTTGGCCTGCTTCCACCGGGCATGTGCTGCTGTGCGGAGGAGGATTTAACACGGCTGGGGCCTGCTTTCCACCTGTCCTGGTTCTGCTGTTGCGGAGGCCTGCTCCCACCTGTCGTGTGCTGCGGTGTCGTGTGCTGCTTTGCTGAGGAGACCTTTCACCCCGGGGATACCACGGAGAGACCGGAGCGCTTCCACGCTGCTGCTTTCGCCTGTCCTTTGCTGCTGTGCTGATTTGCTCCAGGAACATCACGGATACTGTGTGCTGGTCTGGGAAAATGGCCCATATCGTGATTCTGCTGTGCCTGTTAACTGTTTTGGACTATGAGAAGATCTCTGGTCATTCTGAGAAGTCTACTGGATTCAGGTCTGTTCTGCCACCCGCAGTGGGCATCCCCTGCAAAGGGTCGGATGTGTTACACAAACAAATACCGGTTGCCTTGTCACTGACAATCTGCTTGACAAAAATATGTTTGTCTTTTTTGTTTGCCTGCGATGATGGTTCTTCAGGACTGCTTCTTAAGCTCAAATCACACTCTCGCAGACTTTTCCGGTGATTCTAAAGTAGATGACAATGTATGTGTGTCGATTAAGAGGAAATGATGCCTGTTTTTTGTTGTTGTTATTACTGTCAGGAAATGTTCAACCTAACCCTGGACCGCCCAGTAGTAGTAGTCAGATCGCTACTCCTGCTGATTTTAAAGCTAGGTCTGGGTTGGGTTTCATCCATTTGAATGTGCGCAGTCTGTTAGGTAAACTAGATTTTGTCCGCATTTGGGCAAGCTCGACTGACGCTGACGTCATTGTTTTATCGGAAACATGGCTAAATAAAACTATTTTGGCCTCTGACATTGCCTTAAATGGTTATAATGTGTATCGCTCCGACCGGCCTAATAAAGGTGGTGGCGTTGCCATTTATGTTAAGAATAAGTTCAGTGTAACCACATTAGTTTCCAAATCTATCAGTAAGCAATTCGAATTGTTAGCCTTAAATATAGAAGTGGCAAAGGGGCAACAGGTCATGGTGGTGGGCTGTCACAGACCCCTCAGCTGTCAAGGACTCCTTGTCTTCACTAGCAAATCTTTTATCTCAACTTGACTATAAGGAAATACTGCTACTTGGAGATTTTAACTGGGACTGGTTAACTGCAGTATCAGAGGATTTTAAAAACCTTTGTATCTCTCTGAATGTTACTCAGATTGTTGACAGTCCTACTCGCCCTAACATTAAGTCCCCTAATAAATCCTCCCTAATTGATCTCATTCTAACTAATGTTCCCTATAAATACTCATCTGTGGGAGTATTTGCGAATGATGTGAGTGACCACTGTGCTGTAGCCACAATTAGGGACACAAAGGTCCAAAAGGTTAAACCTCGTATTATCATTAAGAGAGACACAAAACATTTTGTGTAGCAGGGTTTTGTTCATGATCTGTTTGGGTTTGATTGGGGAAAAATCGATCTGTGTGCTGATGTAGAAACCAGTGTTGTAGTCAAGTCACCAATTCACGAGTCCAAGTCACTCTCGAGTCACCACTCTTCGAGTCCGAGTCCAAGTCCGAGTCACCCAAGGAGTGTCCGAGTCGAGTCGAGTCCGAGTCATCATTACCTGTGTTCGAGTCCAAGTCCAAGTCCGAGTCACCCAAGGAGTGTCCGAGTCGAGTCGAGTCCGAGTCATCATTACCTGTGTTCGAGTCAGAGTCCAAGTCCGAGTCACCCAAGGAGTGTCCGAGTCCAGTCCGAGTCATCATTACCTGTGTTCGAGTCCGAGTCCAAGTCCGAGTCACCTAAGAAGAGTCCAAGTCAAGTCCGAGTCACAAGTCTTCATGTATTAATCTTCGTGGATATATGTGTTGAAATGTAGCTGCCCCTCTACATTGCTTTTATCCTGTCATGTTATACTAATCTGTCTATTGAACTGCTGTGAAGCCAGTTTGGCTACAATTCTTGTAATAGGTGCTATACAAATATATAAAGCTTATTACTAATATTATTATTATTATTATTATTGTAAATGACCCATAATATGTCTAACTATATTTCAAATTAGTTACCTTTTAGAGAAGTGATTATATTTGTAATCCAATATTTTCCTATGGTAACGTTTTCGTTTTGCACTTTTATTTTGATAGTAATAAGATCGGGACTCTTATTTTGAAGGAACTTTTACCGGTTAAATCGGTTTACCGATAAAGATTGAGCCCCAGAAAGCACATGGCTACTTAGCATGCAAAATGACTCATTCTGCATGTTAAGTAGCCATGTGCTTTCGTGTTATCGGCTGAATCTTTATTTATTGATTAGATCACGTTACTCTGATGATAGTGTTCAAGACAGCCTATATGTCTGAACTCGATCCTTAGAGTAATGTGTTATGGAGCCTTCTCTTCTCTTCAATATTTTTTCCACATAACGAGCATTTTGCGCTGCTCTTTTCCAATGTGGAAGCAGAATGTGTGAAAGCATACAGCACGATGCGGGGTGTGTCTCTAGACATCTTTAGACTGGAATAGCGGGGCCCAGTACGTGAACTTGCCTCGCAGGTGCACACGCAGGGATAGAGGACATCAGACTCCAGAGAAAACTTGCTCGAGTCCGAGTCCAAGTCGGAGCGTCAATGTACGTGTCCGAGTCCGAGTCATCGTGGGGGGGAACATTCACGAGTCCGAGTCCAAGTCATTGTAAGCGAGAATTTACGAGTCCGAGTCCGAGTCCAAGTCATCGTGGGGGGGAACATTCACGAGTCCGAGTCCAAGTCATCGTGCGCGAGAATTGACAAGTCCAAGTCCGAGACGCGTCAATCAATGCGCGAGTCCAGTCGAGTCACGAGTCCCGAAAATCGGCACTCGAGTCCGACTCGAGTCCGAGTCCAGGACTCGAGTACTCCATCTCTGGTAGAAACTGCATGGTCTTATTTGTATCTTGGTTTTATGGAGATCATTGATAGACATGCACCCCTGCGTACATTTAGAGTAAAGGGACGAGACAATCCTTGGTTTTCTTCTGAACTGTCTAGTCTCCTGCATGAGAGAAACAAGGCCTGGGCAAAGGCTAGGAAATCAGGCTCAGAGTTAGAATGGCTACGTTTTAGGCAGCTAAGGAATAGCTTCACTTCACATGTCAAAAGCGCTAAGTCAAAGTACTATTTGTCAATTACTACAGAAAACCTAAATAATCCTAGGAAATTTTGGAAAGCCATAAAATCGATATCCACTGGTGATATCCGAAATGAGCTACCTCCGTGCATTACCACAGCATCTGGCTCTATATCGGACAGGGCCACCATGTTAAATTGCTTTAATGAGCATTTTGTGTCCTGTGGCTCTCTGTTTGATTCTGTGACTAACTCTGCTTCTGTGAACACCACAGTCTGTGACTCTGAACAATGTGGTCTGGAAAACCCTTTCAGTTTTACTCCTTTTACTGTTAATGTTGTTCATGAAGCATTATTTAAGTTAGATCCTAAGAAACCGGCTGGCCCGGACAACGTAGAACCTTTCTTTTTAAAGATAGCTGCAGATTTTATTGCTCCACCTCTTACTTCTCTTTTTAACCTCTCCCTCAGCACAAACACAATTCCTAAAGTATGGAAGTCAGCTTATGTCCTGCCTCTACTAAAAGGTGGGGAGGCCACCTTATTAAATAATTATAGGCCCATCTCGAAATTGTCAGTTCTGGCTAAGGTTCTTGAACGCCTAGTGAGTGAACAGGTAAAGGTGTTTTTATGTAAAAATGACATCCTGTCTAAACATCAGTCAGGCTTCAGAAAGCAACATAGCATCATCACTGCCACAATGAAAGTGGTGAATGACATTACGAGTATTTTAGATAATAAGCAGAGTTGTGTAGCTCTATTTATTGACCTTTCCAAAGCGTTTGATACCGTCGATCATCGCATCTTAAAGCAGAGGCTACTCAGTATTGGCATATCCAGCCATGCAGTGGGGTGGTTTGTGAACTACCTCTCTGAAAGGTCCCAATGTGTTCACTTTGATGTCAACAGTTTAGGTGAAAATGTGGATGAAGCTACTTTACATTTTTATGCGGATGATACCGTGATGTATTGTGCAGGTCCCTCCATTAAGGAGGCTGTTGTTAAATTACAGGCTGTTTTTAACATTATTCAGACTCAGCTCTCTGAACTTAAGCTTCTTTTAAATGTTGAGAAAACCAAGGTAATGCTCTTTTCAAAAGCTAAAAAGACACCAGAGCCTGTTTTAGATATTGTGACTATGCAAGGACAAGTACTAGAAGTGGTTACCTGTTACAAATACCTTGGTATCTGGCTTGATGATTGTCTCTCTTTTAAACTTCATGTCAATAACCTGCTTAAAAAGCTGAGGGTTAGGCTAGGTTTGTTTTTCAGAAACAAGTCCTGTTTCTCACTCGAGGCCAGAAAAAGGCTAGTCACTGTGACCTTTTTACCTGTGCTGGACTATGGTGATTTGTTGTATATGAATGCACCTGCCCATTGCCTGAACAAGTTAGATGCCGCCTATCACAGCGCACTGAGATTTGTCACAAATTGTAAAGCACTTACACATCACTGTACCCTGTATGCCAAGGCAGGTTTGCCATCACTTACTCAGGCTCAGTCATTGGTACACGTTTATTTATAAAGCTTTGTTGGGTAAACTCCCGTATTATATCTGCTCTCTGATAACACAGAGAGTTGCAAGCAGCTATTGTCTGAGATCGCATGATGTAGTATTGTTAGATGTGCCAAGAGCAAGGACTGTCTTAGGTAAGACAGCTTTTATGTGCGCAGCTCCACTTGGAACAATCTTCAGCAAGAATTGAAACTGAGCAATCTCATTCCTCTGCATGTTTTTAAAGCTAGGCTAAATGAAATGCTCGTTGATACTATGGGAACTTGTAAATGTCGATAACTATGTAAATGTATCCTGTAAATATAATGTATGATGTCCTTTATTGTTTTATGTTTCATGTGGAACCTATATGCTGCAGGTCTCCCTTGAAAAAGAGATCTATTATCTCAATGGAACCAATCTGGTTAAATAAAGGTTTGAAATGAAAAAAAAATGAAATGAAATTGGGAAAGAGACGTCTGTTATTAGAATCAATAAGCGCTTTCACAGCAAGTACTTTGCCATCCTTAGTTACCAGTACTTAGTTCATCGGAACTCTTTAGTTCCCGGAACTAAAGAGCAGATCGCGTTCACACCGGATTAAGTCCCTGAGGGAGGATTAGGCAAATGAAGCCGCTGACGTCACTTCTTCTTCTTCTGCTTTAGGTTTACTGGCAGGCCGCAAACAACTTCACGGCGTATACTGCCACCCGGAGTCCCCGGCCGGAAGTCCACTGGTTTCAGTAGAAGCTTCTACTGAAGCCTTCTGGGTAAATCGCCAGAACGCCGACACCTCCTCATCTCCACCGCTCCCATGTTTTTTTGTTGTGTTGCCATAAATTAATCTCTCTCCGTTGGTGCACTGGGCGAATGCTAATTCTAATATTGCTAATGCCAGCAAATACAATACTTCACAAAACTTTTCGGAGTTTTATGGGCGTGGTTTGCAATTCGCCCAGCCAATCAGAAATGGGAACCTTTTTCTCCCCAGGAAAGTAACTGCTCTCTAGCAGGGACTAAAAAGGTTTGCAAAAGGTTCGCAAAAAAAAGTTCTAGTTCCAGATCTTTTTGGTGTGAACGCAAAATCCCAGGAACTATCGGAACTATTCCTGGGAAAAGTACTCAAGTGTGAAAGAGCCTATTAGGTCCTTAAAGTTGTAAAATGCGCTAAAAGCTGAATCCAGATGTATTGTGTGTGTGTGTGTGTGTGTGTGTGTGTGTGTGTGTGTGTGTGTGTGTGTGTGTGTGTGTGTGTGTGTGTGTGTGTGTGTGTGTGTGTGTGTGTGTGTGTGTGTGTGTGTGTGTGTGTGTGTGTGTGTGTGTGCAAGCGTGAGAGAGGGGGTGGGGAGTGTGTGTGGGAGAGAAACTCCCTCTGGAGGAATGCTATTTTATTTCTATTGCGTGATCTGCGTGTAGGGAAGGGCGGCCTGCCCCTCCCTACACGCAGACATGCAGGTAAACCAGTTCAACAAGTCACACAATGCTGTCTGGCTATTGCCAACAGGCCAATTATCAAACTAAAAGGGATTCATCCAAGTGTCCCAACACATTTCAGAAAGAACTGTGAAGAGTTAGAAGAAGAGAAAGAAGAAGAGTTAAATGTATTTTTGTAACTAATTAACTGATAAGATACCATTTCAAATACTGCTATCAGAAATAATGTATTCATTTATTCAATTCTGGTCTTAATTCAAAATCTTAACAGAGGACACATTTAGAACTTAGTTATAGTGAATTATCAAAGACATTATATTTCTATTAGTGTTTTATTTCCATATGTGAACATATAAGAAGGGCGGGGTCCATGACAGGTGCTCATGCTATTTTGACTACCACACTGACCCATATGTAATATTGCAACAAAGACATAAGCTGCTCAAAATCAAAATCAAAATGTTGTGTATTCCACAAAAACTAAATATGTACATGTTCTAGACATTGTAATAATAAAAAAAAAAAATTTTGAAGCATTTTACTTACTTGAATCTGACAAATCCAGTCCAATAAAACAAAGAGATGTTGCTCGTTTGAAGATTTTGAAGTTGTGTGAGTGTATGGCCAGAGGACCTATAAACACATTTAATATCCAATAGCCTAGTGAGGCTGAACAAAAGGACCTTTTGAATCTAAATGTAGTCTTTAAAAAAACAAAACATTTACTGACTTTTTTAGGATAGCTTAAAGTAATGTTGTAAAATCACAACCGGGGGCCTTACAGGGTTAACAATGTGGTACTATTAAATCCATGTAAATTACACATCACAGCAATGAGGCCAGATAAATTAGGATACATCCTTTACCGTCAAACTGGGTCTACACACAGCTGCCTGTGTGCGTTTGATAAATACTTTCTGATGTTATATTTATGATATGCTACTTATTAGCTACATGGCCCTAACGTGTGAAGTTATACAAGCATTTGTACCAGTGCTTTTCACAAGTAGACTCTTGCAGGCCAGAGTAGCTGGAGTGATTCTCCATCGGAAAACACTGTGGAGTACTTTTTGAATATTCATTTTTATATTTATGGAGAGCACGAAACTTCCTGATGAACAAGACAAACAGGAAGTAAACACAAAGAGGAACAAGGTATGGGCTCTGGGAGTGTTTGAAGACTAAAAATAGATGTTGATCATTTTCAGACAGGTTTTTATTTCATTCAGGAGAGACTTCATTTTGTTTAAAGAACATTTATTGACACATGTCATATTATAAATGTTAAGTCTTTGGTGATTAGACCCCGATCCTGAAATCGTATATATATAGGGGGAAATGCAGCCGTGAGCATATAGGGAACCCCCCCGGGGTCTAGACACTGGTGGTGATGATGATGAGGAGATGGGATGAAGGGGAGGTGTGATGAGGTCTTGGGTTAGCTCTCCTGGCACTGGATATGATGAAAGGAGGTGGATGGGGAGGAGGCGGGCGGCAGCATGACAACCTGAAATCACAGCTGACTGCAGGAGAGAGGAGAACCATTTCAAAGTTTGGCTGCAGCACGGTGATTGGCTGCTGGAGAATGAGGTGAGATGTAATAGGTTAAAGAGACGTCCGTGATGAGCTGATTATAAGCAGCTGCGGAGTGAATGTATACATACCCAGTCTTCCTGAAAGAACTTGCGCTGAGCTTCATTTCAATCAGGAGAGACTTCATTTTGTTTAAAGAACATTTATTGACACATGTCATATGATAAATGTTAAGTCTTTGGCGATTATACCCCGATCCTGAAATCGTATATCTAAAGGGGGAAATGTAGCCGTGAGCATATAGAGAACCCCCAAAAAGTAGGAGAGTGGATGAGAGATAAGGAGATCGGGCCACTTGACGAAGGATCTTAACTTACCAGGTGGCATTTCATTTCAAACCTTTATTTAACCAGGTGGTCCCATTGAGATCATCGAACTCTTTTCCAAGGGAGACCTGCAGCAAGTAGGTTACAACATAAAACGTAAAACAACAGAAAACAATAAGGACATCATACATCATATTGACAGGGCTACATTTACATACCTATCGACATTGACAAGTATAAACAGTATCAAATAGCATTGCACCTATCCGAGCTTTAAAAACATGCAGTGGAACCAAATTGCTCAGTTTCAATCTTTTTTAAGACTGTTCCAAGCAGGAGGAGCTGCGCACATAAAAGCTTCGTACCTAAGTCAGTCCTTGCCTTGGCATATGTAACTGTGTGATCAGAGAGCAGATGTAAGATGGGAGTTTACCCCACATGGCTTATAGAGGAACATGTACCATTACCGATGACTGAGCCTCCGTACAGTAAGTGAAGGCAAACCTGCCCTGGCATACAGGGTACAGTGATGAGTAAGTGCTTACAAATAGTAACAAATCTCAGTGCGCTGTGATAGGCGGCATCTAACTTGTTCAGGTAATGGGCAGGTGCATTCATATAAATCAGATCACCATAGTCCAGCACAGCATGGATTCTGCTGAGACATGATTGAGAATTAGACGAGAATAGAGACAATGCGAACGAGTGAATAATACATTCATCAAAGTGGGGCAGAAAAGTAGTCGCATAGAGCTCGATACGGAGAAGCTGAGAGCTTGACCGGTGTCTGACGGTAATTATTTAGACAGTAGGCTACTCAAGCTCCGGCCCGCCGATCCTTACTCTCTCTCCTCCGGAGTATTAACTATCTTAATACTTGGGATTAGACCCCATGTGACTTGATGATTAAAAGAGAGGAGGAGATGGCTAGGAAAGGTGAACCCCCTCGAAATAGTAAATGTTGATCATATGATGATACGAGGAAATACATTAGTGAGGTGAGCCAGTTGTTTTACCAGAGTGGAACAAGCCTTGTAAATGAACGTAGGACCTTACCTACGTGATGGCAAAGAAATCTAATGAAATGATTAATCGAGAGTTAGACAGAGACTTATGCAGTGAGTGGCAGAAAGTATATAAATAATATAGATAAGGAGCTTCAACTGCAGCCATGTATGAAGGCTGCTGGTCATACGAGTCCTTTGAGTCATATGAGTCAGCATCGCCAAGAGCGTGGGATCCTACTGGTGAGACAGGAGCTCGTAGTCTCCAACTTCAAACATACATTAGAGCAACTAGTGAGGGCGGCAGTCCACTGTTTGTGTATTTGTAATTTTGAATTTGCCGCTTGATATTTGCATTTCACGAGCATATTAACCAACGTTACATTAAAGGAGAGGTGTCATGCTTTTACGGTTATTACCCGTCCCCTTGTGTGTTATGAAGGTTGTTATGCATGTAAACGGTCTGCAGAGTCAAAAACCCTCAAAGTACACCCTGTAGCGAGTAAAACTCTAACACAGAAAAGACCTCCCCAAAACGCCTCGTTGGAACTTTCTCATGTTCTTCCTGGCCATTGTGACGTGTGGATACCCAGTAGCCACGCCCAGAGCTATGACGCGATACGGTCATGCGGTACCCGGAACCAAATGGACCAATCCGTGGAGCCGTTACGTTACGTCCGCGGAGCCGTTACATTAAGCCCACGCTGATTGACGGACTTCCTCACACACACACACACAGTGTAGGCAGCTCTGCTGATTTCTCCTGCCTGGCTGCAGGCTGATAACAGACAGTTGGGATCGCGGCGAAATTCTCTCTGCAGACCCATTCTCTCTGCAGACCCATTCTCTCTGCAGACCCATTCTCTCTGCAGACCCATTCTCTCTGCAGACCCATTCTCACAGCGTTTATCAACCTTTTTCTTACTCAATATCAAGCCACACTTATTGTTTTTACTTCGGCTGTGACTTTGTGTGTGCTCAGGATGAGTTTGGCTGTGTTTCGCTGTGTATCCTAAACAAGGAAACAACACCTCCACGGAGCTCAGCGCGATTCACAACGTCCCGACCAATCAGAGCACACTGTGCTCACAGGGAGGGTGGGGGCTGGAGCTATTGGAGCTACAACGAGCCGTTAAAGGCAGAGAGTGAAATTCAGTGAATACACGTAGTTTACAGAGATGCTGTATGAGAAACCAATGTGAGTTTGGAATAATGCACAATATAAATCTATTCTAGTAGACCTCAACAATGGAATTATGATCAGTGGAAATGGCCATGACATGGGCCCTTTAAATAAAGGTTTGAAATGAAAAAAAAATGAAATGAAATTGGGAAAGAGACGTCTGTTATTAGAATCAATAAGCGCTTTCACACCAAGTACTTTGCCATCCTTAGTTCCCAGTACTTAGTTCATCGGAACTCTTTAGTTCCCGGAACTAAAGAGCAGATCGCGTTCACACCGGATTAAGTCCCTGAGGGAGGATTAGGCAAATGAAGCCGCTGACGTCACTTCTTCTTCTTCTGCTTTAGGTTTACTGGCAGGCCGCAAACAACTTCACGGCGTATACTGCCACCCGAAGTCCCCGGCCGGAAGTCCACTGGTTTCAGTAGAAGCTGCTGGGAGTCTTCCCAGCAGCTTCTACTGAAGCCTTCTGGGTAAATCGCCAGAACACCGACACCTCCTCATCTCCACCGCTCCCATGTTTTTTTTTGTGTTGCCATAAATGAATCTCTCTCCGTTGGTGCACTGGGCTAATGCTAATTCTAATATTGCTAATGCCAGGAAATACAATGGCGGCTTCCCAAAACTTTTCGGAGTTTTACGGGCGTGGTTTGCAATTCGCCCAGCCAATCAGAAATGGGAACCTTTTTCTCCCCAGGAAAGTAACTGCTCTCTAGCAGGGACTAAAAAGGTTTGCAAAAGGTTCGCAAAAAAAAGTTCTAGTTCCAGATCTTTTTGGTGTGAACGCAAAATCCCAGGAACTATCGGAACTATTCCTGGGAAAAGTACTCCAGTGTGAAAGAGCCTATTAGGTCCTTAAAGTTGTAAAATGCGCTAAAAGCTGAATCCAGATGTATTGTCTCTCTCCACATTACAAGTACTTCTGGGTGTGTGTGCGTGTGCGTGTGCGTGTGCGTGTGCGTGTGCATGTGCGTGTGCGTGTGTGTGTGTGTGTGTGTGTGCAAGCGTGCGAGAGGGGGGGGAGTGTGTGGGAGAGAAACTCCCTCTGGAGGAATGCTATTTTATTTCTATTGCGTGACACATGCAGGTAAACCAGTTCAACAAGTCACACAATGCTGTCTGGCTAATGCCAACAGGCCAATTATCAAACTAAAAGGGATTCATCCAAGTATCCCAACACATTTCAGAAAGAATTGTTTCGCGGCGAAATTCTCTCTGCAGACCCATTCTCTCTGCAGACCCATTCTCTCTGCAGACCCATTCTCACAGCGTTTATCAACCTTTTTCTTACTCAATATCAAGCCACACTTATTGTTTTTACTTCGGTTGTGAGTTTGTGTGTGCTCAGGATGAGTTTGGCTGTGTTTCGCTGTGTATCCTAAACAAGGAAACAACACCTCCACGGAGCTCAGCGCGATTCACAACGTCCCGACCAATCAGAGCACACTGGGCTCACAGGGAGGGTGGGGGCTGGAGCTATTGGAGCTACAACGAGCCGTTTAGTGGAGAGAGTGAATACTGCTGAATACACACACTTTACAGAGATGCTGTATGCGAAACCAATGTGAGTTTGGAAAATTGCACAGTATAAATCTATTTTAGTAGACCTCAACAATGGAATTATGATCAGTGGAAATGGCCATGACACCTCTCCTTTAACCTGTTAAGCACCAAGCCTGTTTTTCATGTTTCAGGCTCGAAAATGACATGCCCAAAACAAATGACTACAACTTAACTTCTAAAAGGGTTATATGAATAATTTATTTTATCAAAGCAAGGTTACATCTGTGAGTTGGATGTAGAAGTGTCAGAATCAATATAAATGTTTTTTATTTTAAAGAAAATTCAGATTTTACATAGTAAAAAACTGTAAATTATAGTGTCTGTCCAAAAGTTATTTTTTACAGATAGTGAAAACTACCCTTGGATGATGGGTTAGTAGACTAAAAGCTTTAGGAATCCAAAGTACAACATATAATAAGTACCCTGTATCAAGATTGATGCAAAACAAGTGACATTTGACCTTTTTAGAGAGGTTTAGCCAAAACCACCCCACCTCTGAGGTGATTTGGGTGAAAATGGTTTTTTTCCCATATGTCTGGCCCCCCTTGGTCGATTTGGATGATTGACACCTCTTTCTGACCGTTAGAGCCAATAGAATCGAATGGGGAGGCTCCCACACACACACATTGTGAAGAGAAAAGGTGAAGGCTGCGCGCATGTAAATGTGCAGCAGAGTGAAGCTATCTCTAGCTCTGGCATTTGGAAACGAAAAAGCAGTTTTATTGCTTATGGATTATCAGAAATAATTTCAAAGAGGGCACAGATACATTGGATGAACCTATGGATTAACTGCAGCATCGTTTTTTTAATCGTTTTAATGCCATTGAAGACCAGTTTTGACCAAGGTAAGCCATGTTAGCGTTTCTAGCTATCTAGCTCCACATGTTATGATGTACGCTTTCGTTTATAGCATCGCAAATGTTTATCACTGAGTGTTGAGGTGGGCACCACTAGATTCAGTGTCTCCAGGACACCAAAAACGAGTGGTTGGCTGTGCATCTAGGATAAGTAATAAGGGAGTTATTGTGAGTTTAAGTGCCGTTTTAGGTTACATTTTTTCGCCCGTGGCTAATTCAGAGGCTGAGTGTTAGCATTGTGGGGTTTTTTTGGAGAAAAAAAATTAAAAAGATCAGTTAGCTGAGTTTCTTCCCGTTACATGGATATAAAACATTCATAGTTTTATTAAATATTAAGATTCCTTAGACGTTGTTTCCTGCAAATGACGCGTTTATCCGCCCGGTACCGGGCGGATGGTGCGTAACAGGTTAACCTCCGCTACACAAACATGATCTAACAACGTTTGTGACTTAATGCTTGTTTATTGCAGTATCTGGCTTCTTAGACTTGACTGTGAAGTCGTCAAAGGATCTGTGTACAGTATGCGTTATCACGACAGGTGACGCTCACCGAGTCTGAAACCATGACGAGACCAACCGACGAGTTTGCTGTTTCGCGCTGTGTGGAGCAATCCACTCATTCGGTCCGCTCGCCGAATCTGTGTCTGTGAGTTCCGCTGACTCACTCGTAGCTCAAGTCACTAGTCGGTATCAGCGATTCAGAGTCTGCTATGTTAGCATGGTGAAGGAAGTTACCTTGATTCAGTCAGGATTAGCGAATCTGAGTCTGCTGTTGACTCGTGTATGATGAGTCTGGATCTCTGGATCTGCTACGGTTACGGTTCTGAGTCTGCGGAAGTTCACTGATCTGCATCCCCTGAGTTAAACGATAACTTCTGCAGCTATCCTACTGCTAAAGCTAGGCAGATGGACTGGGGTACACTGTAATGTGATTTACATATTACATATATTACGTACAGAGATGGGGTCGTTACTAAAAAAAAGTAATATATTACACTACTTCGTTACTCTCTACATAAAGTAACTCGTTACTTTACTCGTTACTTTACTTGTTACTTTACTCGCAGGGCCGGCCCGCCCCTCCCTACAGGCAGATCACGCAAACTGCTAAAGTTTCAAATGTTCTCTTTAGTTCAGTTTCCATTGTCGCATAAGACTGATCCAGATAGCTCTGATTATGGCTGTCCTCTGTCTCCTGCTATCTGTATTTTGCGCAGTATATCTCTGAACGATGCGATGGTGATTCCACTGTGCAAATGGGCAACATTACCTCTACTATGAAGGATGCTACAAGCCTGTCCATCTCTGCTTTGGTTACCGGTCCTCCAAATTCTAATTTGTGCCGTGGTGTTTGCAGCAGTGGATAACAGCTTCTGGCCTGGACACAGTTTGCACCTCACCGTCACATTCCTGTCTATTCTTCGGACGAACTCAAAATAATGGGTATACCTCCACCCCTCGAAAGTTATCGCTGACTCTGCCATGTTTATGCAGCACTGCACGTGGAGATGTGGACGCGCAAGTCGCGCAGATTACGTACATATAAACCTGCGGCGGAAACCCCTCTTGTCTGTCAGTGTGATTATGACTGATTTTATAAAAGTAACGAAGTAACGCGTGTCGGGGCAATGTTAGTAACTGTAGTGTGATTACTGAATTATAAGTAACGCGTTACACTACTCCGTTACCGACAAAAGTAATATTATTGGGTGTATAATATTGTTGGGTGTAACGCGTTACTTTGTAACGCGTTACACCCAACTCTGATTACGTATAGGGAGAGTAGCGAGTGACGCAATTATGGTTTTAATTTCTCCATCACCAGGTCTAGGACTCAAGGACTCGGGTTAATGAGAGGGGAGACTCGTCACTCCCAGGTCATTACTAGGATCCGGGTTAATGATCCGGATGAATCAGGACTCACCCAACTCTACTGAACATTAGCTGAGGAAGAAGTTCCCTGACTTCTATAATGATCATGTTGCATGAAATGGACTCCTGTTCGCTTGTATTGTCTGACAACGCTGACAGGGGAGACATTGAATGAGAGTGTAAGAGACGTACTTCCTGAAGTGCTTGCGCTGATTTCATGATCAGAGAACTTAGTTTGTTAGTGTAAAACATATGTATTGCCGTGTGAAGAAATATATATGTTGGAGATTAGACCCCATCATGCTGTGATGATTTAGGGGAGGAGAAGCCTACTAGGAAAGAGAAACCCCCAAAAATGAATGATGAATGATCGATGCAATGAATCATTACGATACTATCCGTCAGGTGTTTACAATAGTAGAGCTGCACTGGACGTGATATACCTTACCTTGTATGATGTGGCGAGTCTATGGAAAACGACGAGGGTTAGACAGGAAATATGCAGAGAGAAGGGAAACCAGTTAGAATGAAAGTGAGCTGCGGTCAGTATGAGGGTGCTGCTGACGTAGCTGTTAACCTGTTTCACGCCTTCCCCCCGGTACCGGGCGGATAAACGCGTCATTTGCAGGAAACAACGTCTAAGGAATCTTAATATTGAATAAAACTATGAATGTGTTATATCCATGTAACGGGAAGAAACTCAGCTAACTGATCTTTTTAATTTTTTTTTTCAAAAAAACCCCACAATGCTAGCACTCAGCCTCTGGATTAGCCTCGATCGAAAAAACGGGACCTACTAAGGCACTTAAACTCACTCATAACTCCCTTATTACTTATCCTAGATGCACAACCAAACACTCTTTTTTGGTGTCCTGGAGACACTGAATCTAACGGTGCCCACCTCAACACTCAGTGATAAACATTCGCGACGCTATCAACGAAAGCGTACATCATCACATGTGGAGCAAAGAAGCTAAACATGTAAATATGGCTCACCTTGGTCAAAAGTGGTCTTCAATGGCATTAAAACGATAAAAAAACGATGCTGCAGTTAATCCATAGGTTCATCCTATGTGTCTGTGCCTTCTTTGAAATTATTTCTGATAATCCATAAGCAATACAACTGCGTTTTAGTTTCCAAACTCCAAAAGGAGACATTCCTCCAGTTTAGTTTCGCTTTCCACACGCGAAGCGGCAACATTTTTTCTTTACAACCTGTCTGGGTGGGAGCCTCCTCCTTCGATTCTATTGGCTCTAACGGTCACAAGGGTATGTCAACCAACCAGATCGAGCAAGGGGGGCCAGAGATAGGTCAAATCCACCCATATGACCCCAGATGGCCCAGTTTTTGGCTAAATCTCTCTAAAAAGGTCAAATTTCACTTGTTTTGCATCAATCTTGATACAGGGTACTTATTATATGTTGTACTTTGGATTCCTAAAGCTTTTAGTCTACTAACTCATCATCCAAGGGTAGTTTTCACTATCTGTAAAAAATAATTTTTGGACGGACACTATAATTTACAGTTTTTTACTATGTAAAATCTGAATTTTCTTTAAAATAAAAAACATTTATATTGATTCTGACACTTCTACATCCAACTCACAGGTTTATCATTACTTTGAGAAAAGATTATTAATTTAACCCTTTTAGAAGGGAAGATATGGTCATTTGTTCTGGGAATGTCATTTTCGAGCCTGAGACCTGAAAAACAGGCTCAGAGTGGAACAGGTTAAGTACGGTGGCCCGGAAGTGCAAGACACCACAGCATTTCACAAAACACCACAGCATTTCAGAAAACACAACAGCATTTCAGAAAACACCGCAGCATTTCAGAAAACGCTACAGCATTTCAGAAAACGCAACAGCATTTCAGAAAACGCTACACCATTTCAGAAAACACAACAGCATTTCAGAAAACGCCGCAGCATTTCAGAAAACGCTACAGCATTTCAGAAAACGCAACAGCATTTCAGAAAACGCTACACCATTTCAGAAAACACAACAGCATTTCACAAAACGCCGCAGCATTTCACAAAACACAACAGCATTTCACAAAACGCCGCAGCATTTCACAAAACACAACAGCATTTCACAAAACGCTACACCATTTCAGAAAACACAACAGCATTTCACAAAACACCACAGCATTTCAGAAAACACTACAGCATTTCACAAAACACAACAGCATTTCACAAAACGCCGCAGCATTTCACAAAACACAACAGCATTTCACATTGGACGGAAAGGTTATTCCTTTAGGGAGAACACTTCTTGTTTGTGATTGGACAGAGCCAGCCAGAGAAGCACTGCTGTGATTGGTTGTTTTTGCTGCCAGTCAAGAAATGACGCTTCGTGATCGGTCAGCACCCGACAGCCAACATGTCCCAACACATCAACCGTTAGCTGTGAGCACGCACTCAGAGCTCACAGCTCCTTATATCTGTTCAGAAACTGGACAAAAGTTAAACAAGTACAAACCACAGACTGTCTATGTCATGGCGAATACAGTCGCTGCTTTATTTATGTCTGTATGACGCTGTTGTGAGTGTGGACGGAGCAGCTACAGGTTAGTTTAGCCTTATCGATCTGCCCCCTCTCCAGCACGTCTTGTTTGAATGACAGGAGTAAACACTGACAGCTGCGGTGAAACTCGACAACAAAATGAACATATTGACCATGATTTAATTGTAATACACGTTTCAAAGTGATGCCGAAGTAACTACATACTGATACCGGTTAGTAAAAACCATGAATTAATGCTTTGACAAGTCTGCAGACAAGACGGCAGGCGAAAAGCTTTTAAAATGCGTGTTTTCTGAATGGAATCGGATCCATCAGGCTAAACTAACCTGTAGCTGCTCCATCCACACTCACAACAGCGTCATACAGACATAAATAAAGCAGCGACTGTATTCTCCATGACATAGACAGTCTATGGTTTGTACTTGTTTAACTTTTGTCCCGTTTCTGAACAGATATGAGGAGCTGTGAGCTCTGAGTGTGTGCTAACAGCTAACGGCTGATGTGTTGGGACATGTTGGCTGTCGGGTGCTGACCGATCACGAAGCGTCATTTCTTGACTGGCAGCAAAAACAACCAATCACAGCAGTCCCTTATGAAACAAAAATATATTGTAATATATTGGTAAATATAATACAATATATTGGATCATACATTTCCATATATGGGAAAGTAGTCCTTATATTTTTAAATATATTGCAATATATGCATGGACCATGTATGGCTATATATTGATACATATAAAAAAAATATATTGCAATGAAAAAAAAAAACTGCACTATACATTTATATGTAATAGTTTTATTGAAACACTCATTTATCTTTCATGAGTTTACATAAAATTGAACAGATATTCATAAACAGTTATCTCACTTCGTTTTGTATAGTTACCCACTTTATATATGAACATATGTTTGATGGTAGCCTACATATAAAAAAAGTACAAATTGTCCATTGAATGATGGAAAATAATATACAGTTTATAAATATATATAGACACACACATATATGCACGCATATATATATGCATATATGCACGCATATATATATTCATATATATATATATATATATATATATATATATATATATATAAATATATATATATGCATATATGCACGCATATATATCTATGCATATATTAGGCCGACCGGCTATTTGGAGTGGAACGCACCCACGGCAGACAGCCCAAACAGTATTCGAATGCGCCACTTCCGGCTGATTTCGGGGAGCCCCCCCCCCCCTCTCCAGCAATAGATTGATCTGATTGGCAGATTCAAATCTGCGTTGCTGCCTCTGTCTGTTGATTCTGTCGCTGAGTGTCAAAGAGAAAGCATTCATCAGGTGCTTCGAAACGGAAAATTAAAAAGAAACGAGAGGAAAATACAGCACCAGAGTCAGGTATGTGTGTGAGCATTTAAAACTATTTTAAATTGAAATAATTCTGCATGTACACTATAAGTAGTCTAGTTGCTTAATCCGTATGTCCCGTCTCTCGGCACTAGCTATGTTAGTTCCCTCGTGTATGAGTGTATAACCGGTCCGCAGCTTTGTGAACATTCAATTTCGAAGATTTTCGATGTTACAGTCAACTGAAGTCGACCCAAAACAGCCAAAAATAGCGGACCTTTAGATCGCTAACATTTTAGCATAAGTCAATGGAGTTTAACATAGCGAAAACTAGCCCCACGGCTAACGGACATTTTCTGACTGGTGACGATGATGAGCTAGTTAAGTAATGTAACCACAGTTAGTCTATGTCTTGTAAATTCCCCTTGTTCTCCTTGATCTGCATTATATCGTTCGTGTTTTAGTCAGGCACATTTAGGGACAGCTAAAGTAGTTCAGCTACGGGTCTTCGAGCTGGTTACACATGTGCGTTCAGGACATTATTGCGCATCGTTACATGCATAATTACCATCGTCACAGAGAGAATGCGTTCGTGAAGAATGTGAGCATATATGCAGATCTTTAGTGTTGGTAATGTTATAAGATTGTATGCATAGTGTCCTGCTCAGTCAGTGTGTTAATGAGTCTTGATGTCCCGTTTTTAGTTTCTATGTTGTTCAGGAATTGAGCTAATGCTAGCTAGTTAGCTAAGTTAAGCTATGATAGTGTGTGGATGAGATGCTAACTTAGCTTTTATTAGCCGTGTGTTTGCAACGTGTCTAATGTGTTTTAGCAACAATTAGTATTGCTGTTGCTTATTATTAATAACCATCGTCTGGTTAGTTATTGTAATTTGAACCTTATTTCTATTTCTGTGTATTTTGCAGAAACCATTCATTCATTCTCTACTCTACGTTAGGCTATGTGTTGTGGACTAATGCATTCAAGTTAGTTCACATTTTAGTTGTTATTGCCCCTGCTGACAATTGTGTGGATAATATGTAGCCTACAGTCAATGGCATTTCACATTTTGCTCTCCAGTGTATGTTATTTTAATGTTGACCCATAATACTATATATCTATATATTTTACAGGAGCATTGTTGAAATTCATAGGTCGAACTAAGCCTGCAGAACCACAAGTCAAGAGGACAGAGGAGCCAGATAGCAGTGGTGACTGAGACAGAATAAATAAGGAGAGAGGGCCCATGCAGAGGCAGACATCAGTAGTGAGGAATCAGACCCAAAAGACACGAGGACAGAGGAGCCAGATCGCAGTGGTGAGGAACGCACTGTCATTTAATTTCACTGTAATTTTACTTTTCACATATCACTTTATTCACTATTCAGCTTAGTTATCCTTGCCATGAAGGATTGAATGGATGAATGTTCTATATTATTTTAATGACAGATTGAACCACAGCAATATTGTTTTAGAGATTTTATATGTTTAACTGCTATGCCTGTCATCTCTGCTCTGTCATTGTGTTGTCTCCTGCGTTCTGTAGTGCCCGGAGTCTGTCTTTTTATTTTTTTCCTCCCAAACCCCATCCCCTCAGGACGCCTTTTGCCTCCTGTCAGGTCATCATTGTAATAAGAATTTGTTCTTAATTGATTTTCCTGGCTAAATAAAGGTTCTACTACTATTTATTCAGTTATTTTATTACTGGTACTGCTAATTGCATTATGCGTATTGTTGTATATTGTATATACGTATGTATTTACTACTACTACTTACAAAATCGAGGGTTGTAGCTTTGTGTCAGTACATATTTCAGGGTTTTTCTATGCCTTTGTTAATCTAAATTCTAATACTCATAGGCGACTACCACTCCTGCCGATGCCGAGGCCCAGTTCTCCCTTCCCACCACCCCAGGCTCATTGTGCTAGGTAAAACTCTCATTCAATAAAAGTAGTCTTTTAAAGGTGGGGTAGGTAATTTTTGAGAAACCGGCTCGAGATCGCTAGAATTTGAAAATACACAGCCGGAAAAAATGTGCCACTTCCTTACAGAGCCCCTCCTCCAACACACACGAACGCGCACATGACCAATGAGGGCACGAGATAAGTTTGTGCACAGATGGAAGGCTGACAGGCAGGTAGGCCATCCAGTCATTTCAGCCGGGCCGGCTAAAATGATTGGTTGTGCTTTTTACAGTACCATGGCTTCCACAGATGACATTTTTTTATGGATTTTTTGTCAAAGCACTTAAGATATTCATTGCTATCGGGATGTTAAGAGCATTCCATGGAATATAACAAAAAGTGTATCTCGAGCCGGTTTCTCAAACTTACCTACCCCACCTTTAAAGATGAATGCAATTACATTTAAAAAAGTTTTAAACAGAACTGTTACAGATGCAGATGCTTGGTCCAAATTCCATAAAATATACCAACCAGTAGCGCCACACTCAGACGAAAATGTACAAAGCCTATTCTTCCACTATTTGTATTCCCACATTATTCACCAAGCCAGCCCATGCTTTAATATAGATATTATGGATATTGTTATAATTCCTGCTGTCTTTTGTGAACTTCTAATTATTTGTAATTGTTCTGTTCCACAGATGCTGTAGTAAACCACCATCCAGGGACCAAGACATCAGATATAAGAACATCCATTAACACAAGAATTTGTGAGTAAAGGCACGAAAAAAACAAGATTGACGATTAAATAGGGTACAAGACTGTTTGGCCCTGTTCCGGACCTTGTTTTAATGAGTGATCAGCTCATGTTTAAAGTTGTCACCAGGTGAAACAAAAAACAAGATTGTTAAATAGGATAACAGACTGCTCTTTTTGGCCCTGTATGAAATAACAATGCATCATTTATTAACTATACCTATACAAAATGTAATACATTTTCCCTTCATTATGTAATAACACCTCCTTTTGTAATAATTTGCCCATTATGTAGTAAACAAGTTCAATGCAAATATGTAATACATGTCGCCACATTTTGAAATATATTGTTACATATTGCTGTGGTTATTACAAAATGAGTTGCAAACAATAACATTACAACTGTTTATTTATTTATTCAACCATGAATCATCCTTAATCATAATTTAAAAATATTTCAGTAGAATATCTTTCATTGGCCAAAACTAGATCAAGTGTTACCATATTCATTAGCCAACATGTATATCAACATCAATTTTGGGATATATTTACAGTTTGGTTATGGTTACATAATGAATATTACAGTTTTTTAAAAGGGCAACTCACGCATTTTGTAGTAACCATTGCAAAATGTAATAATTTATTACAAAATGCAGGGAAATTTATTTTATATTGCGTTCAGGCTGTTACAGAATGCAGCAGATTATTACAAAATGTGGGTTTTATTACATAATTACATAAAAATGTTCTTGAGTCATTACATAATGTGTTGTTTATAGGCCTTTTCTTTTATTCTTTCCTTGTCCTTCTTTTAATGAGTATTTTGATAACTGTTACACATTGATAGAAAAAACAAATTAAGCTTCTCATTATTCAGACTCAGCTCTCAGCGCTTAAGCTTCTTTTAAATGTTGATAAAACCAAGGTAATGCTCTTTTCAAAAGCTAAAAAGACACCAGAGCCTGTTTTAGATATTGTAACTACGCAAGGGATAAAACTTGAAGTGGTTGCCTGTTACAAATACCTTGGTATCTGGCTTGATGATTGTCTCACTTTTAAACTTCATGTCAATAACCTGCTTAAAAAAACTGAGGGCTAGACTAGGTTTCTTCTACAGGAACAAGTCCTGTTTCTCACTTGAGGCCAGAAAAAGGCTAGTCTCTGTGACCTTTTGACCTGTACTGGACTATGGTGATCTGATCTATATGAATGCACCTGCCAATTGCCTGGTCAAGTTAGATGCCGCCTATCACAGTGCACTGAGATTTGTGACAAACTGTAAAGTATTAACCCATCACTGTACCCTGTATGCAAGGGCAGGTTTGCCTTCACTAACTGTACGGAGGCTCAGTCACTGGTACATTTTTATATACAAAGCCATGTTAGGGAAACTTCCTTCCTACATCTGCTCCCTGATCTCACGGCGAATTGTAAGTGGCTACTGCCTGAGATCGAATGTTGTGATTTTATTAAATGTGCCAACTGCTAGGACTGTCTTAGGGAAGATAGCATTTAGATGCGCAGCTCCGCTAACTTGGAACAGTCTGAGCAATTTGGTTCCACTAAATGTTTTTAAAGCAAGGATAGATGCTATCCAATCGGAAACTGTTGGAACCTGTAAATGTTACTAGCTATGTAAACTGTAGTCACTGTAAATATGCTGTATGATGTCCTTTTTTGTTTTTCTGTTATGTTTATATGTATTCATGTGGAACCTACTTGCAGCAGGTCACCCTTGAAAAAGAGATCAATGATCTCAATGGGATTCACCTGCATAAATAAAGGTTTGAAATTAAATGAAAGATTTTTTTTATCACAACATGCATTTCTCCTCATTGTGAACATATATTGCACTCATGTTCAGAATATATGGTACGTACATGGTCTTTTATAAATCTGAATATATATAGTGCATACATGTCCCCATATAAATCTGAATATATAGCGCATACATGTCCCCATATATTTGTGAATATATATATAGTACATGTCCCCATATAATTGTGAATATATTCTACATACATGTCCCCATATAAATCTGAATATATAGTACATACATGTCCCCATATATTTGTGCATATATATAGTACATGTCCCCATATAATTGAATATATTCTACATATATGTCCCCATATAAAACTGAATATATAGTACATACATGTCCCCATATATTTGTGAATATATATAGTACATGTCCCAATATAAATGTTAATATATAGTAAATGTATGTTCACATATATACACAACCAATATATTATATATATTTACATATATTACTCAATATATGGAAAGCGGCAATTACTGATGTATTATCACATATATTACAATATATTATCACAATATATTATTCAATATATATATTGTAATATATTAACACAATATATTATTCTATATATCTTCAATATATTTTCAATATATTTTGTAGATATGAATAAATATGTTTTTCATGTTGATTATTAATCAGTATCACTTGGTGTAGCCAACAGCAAGATTTCCTTTATTAAATCTTTTCAATTAACCAGTAAATCAGAAAACAAAATAATGCAATATATTGACAGTTAATATATGGGGAAATATATTTTCTTTGCGTAAGGGGTGCTTCTCTGGCTGGCTCTGTCCAATCACAAACAAGAAGTGTTCTCCCTAAAGGAATACCCTTTCCGTCCAATGTGAAATGCTGTGGTGTTTTCTGAAATGCTGTTGTTTTTTGTGAAATGCTGTGGTGTTTTCTGAAATGCTGCGGCGTTTTGTGAAATGCTGTGGCGTTTTGTGAAATGCTGTTGTGTTTTCTGAAATGCTGTTGTGTTTTCTGAAATTGTGTAGCGTTTTCTGAAATGCTGTTGCGTTTTCTGAAATGCTGTTGTGTTTTCTGAAATGCTGTAGCGTTTTTCGAAATGCTGCGGCGTTTTCTGAAATGCTGTTGTGTTTTCTGAAATGCTGTAGTGTTTTCTGAAATGCTGTAGTGTTTTGTGAAATGCTGTGGTGTCTTGCACTTCCGGGCCACCGTAGTTAAGTGTTCTCTGGCCTGATCTTACTGACAATGAAGTTGAGCCGTGTTTAGTGAGAGCTTCTCCCGGCCCGCATGTGTTTACTGATGGGATACTACTAACTTGATACAAACGAAAGGATTTTGGGCCACGTTGGGGAGTGCGTACAAACGTTAGTGCTTGGTTTTATTAGCAATATTTGTTTTGCATGGAGTGGAACTCCTCTTAGCTCGGCTGATCTGCTGGGCTTGTTATAGGGTCTGATCTCCCTGCCCCCTGATGTTGCATGGAGTGAAACTCCTGTTCGCTCTGAGAGAAGCATTGCAAGTTTGAAGCATACGTGCGAGAAGCCGTGATGAGTTAGGCAGAATAAGCATACCATTATACACACAAATATGTACAGGACAGGGATACGATTAGTAGCGATGTTACGTACTGCGCCAAGGCTTTGGAGCGTGGTTCGAGTAATCCAATGAAGCTTGTATCAAGGCTTGTATCGTTTTAGGCCAGTGACGTCATCGATGACGACGAAGCCTCGCTGTCCGTCGATACCACGTGATTGCTTCAGATAGTGCTCAGATCTGTTGAACCACTGGCACTTCACAGTTTTAAAACACTCATGTTACCCCTCCTGTAGAGTTCAGACCCTCGCGTATAAAGAGGAAGGAACATGCCATATGTATGAATAAATAAATTCATAATGAATGTATGAATACCACATTAATAAATAAATAAAGCAATAAATAAATAAGGCAATAAATAAATAAAATAAGTAATACATAGACAAATAAATAAATGTGTACAATATTGATACAAATGTATACATGAAAATATGATTTTGTGTTCATTGTCAGGGGTTATTCTAAGGCTTAACTCATTGGGAACTCAGTACAAGAAGATCACACTGTTGAGATATATCTGCCTGTTTGTGTTCAAATGAAGCTTCATGAGGTATCCTTTTGCGAACCAATTGCTGGAAAGCTTCATAAGGCTTCATCTCGCCATCACTAACGATTAGATGAAACCGTTCGAAGAAGTGCTGATTAATGAGTAATGTAATGCAATGAAGGTATTCTGCAGATGATTAAAATGAACACTGAGTGAGTGACTCATTGCTGTGGGGCGTGCACTGTAAGACCACATTGACGTGAGTAGTTATATTGCATCTAGTCTTTATATGCTTTGACGGAAAAGTGTGCACTGAGACAGATCATATAAAGCAAGAGCACGGTTTGCACCACCACCAGTTATATGCATGAAGGTATGAAGGAGAACCTGTGCATACTTCCTTCTTTTATATTTATTCATTTTTCAATATATATTATCTTATTGTATTCATTTCATTCATTTGATCTATTTTATCTATTATATCTATTCTATTCATAACCTAAGAGAGAGGAGGGGACGCTTTTAAGAGAGTCCCTTACCATTATAGAGAGGGAATCAGAGAGACGATGCGCCTCTATCAGAGAGTATCAGCAAGAACTAAACATGTCTGTAGGCTACTTGTATTTATCCAGACTGGCCCCAACCATGAAGGGGTGGCAAGATACGGTCTGATGAGACACTGAGGTGATCATGCCTAACGTTACTGTGAAAATGGATAAACGTCACTTATCTGCTGGTTGAATTTCCCGGGAGGGATTGAATGCGGCGCAGGGGGCCTACTCGCGATTGGCTTGTGCGTAATGCGACTTCCGTGTTCGCTGATCGAGGAGGCCTCGACTCCGTTCTGATGCCGGATCGGCTCGTTTCACTTATGCTGAGACGGCCGGACTGTACCCGTGTTTTTGCCGATTGAGGTCTTCTCCTCTCGCTCTTGAGAGGTTGCTGAGGCTTAGAAATGAGCTGGCTGCGCATGGACGTTATTGAGCATCAGAGCATTATGGTGACCCAGATTAACCGCATGCTGGGTTTTTGAATGGTGCTGCGAGGGCTGGATGAGACTCGATATCTGCTACGAGGATCTGGAAACGGGTATGGCGGCAGCATGACAACCTGAAATCACAGCTGACTGCAGGAGAGAGGAGAACCATTTTAAAGTTTGGCTGCAGCACGGTGATTGGCTGCTGGAGAATGAGGTGAGATGTAATAGGTTAAAGAGACGCCCGTGATGAGCTGATTATATGCAGCTGCGGAGTGAATGTTTATATACCCAGTCTTCGTGAAAGAACTTGCGCTGAGCTTCATATAAATGGATCAGGAGGTCGTAAGCTAAAAGCGAATACACCATTTTTGACGATTTACATGTCGCAAATTGCTCCAAACTGCTCGCATATAGTTTTTCCGATATTCACGAAACGCTGTATACACATTGCTATTATGATTGCACACATATTTCAAATTGCTTTTCATTAGCCCCGCCCCCCAGAAAGTCGGCCATTTTGAAAAATGTGCGTTTTTCATGCATTTTAAGCACATTTTTGCTAATTCGTCATAGGGAAATGATTGGAAAAATTCCAATCTAGGTCAACTTAAGCGCATATCCAATGTGATGCTACATTGCGAAGGAATAGTCTATCGCTTGAACGTGGAGCTCGTAAGCTAACGGAGAATTTACAACTTTTGACCATTTATATGTCAGATACTACCTTAAGCTACTGAGACCCGCCTGTCTGCCCGGCACATCAACTCTCACACACACACACAAACAGACACACAAACACACACACACACACACTCACCTACTGTTTGTCCAACAACGCCCTTTGCTGGCGGAATATTCATTACAACAGACACCTATACACTCCATAACCCTAACCCTAACCCTACTGTTTATTTGTAGATATCTCATAAAGCCTACAAATAAAGTGTGAAATGTAGGCCTGTTACATATATTATTGAGAGATATATATTATACACACTGTTCTGCTTTCTGCACTGACCTCAGCAGCTGTTCTCACTGTAAACATCGCGTCACAATGAAAGCAGTATTAAACAAATAAATAGCCTAACATCCAGGGGAGATGTGATTAGTCAGTAAACAAATGGTAAAGGCCAGAAAGTCTGATGCACATTTGATCATCTTAAATAACTTATAATCACAACGGGAACAGTTTGCAGAGCTGTGCTTCGTTGACATAAGTCCAGCCATGCGTCACTTCTCTTTTAAACATCACTGTTGGCTGAAATCGACTCCGGAGAATACATCAGTGTACCCTTGGTTATAGCTCCTCCAAAGAGACTCCTCTCTCCTCTAAATCAGTGTATCCTCGGTTACGGCTCCTCCAGACAGCCTCCTCGATAATCGATCCTCGACGAGCCTTGAGAAACATTTGTTTTCCTTCGAGACGGCGCGCCGACATCCGTTTCCGGGTCGCTGCCGGAGGAGCTGGGAGTCTGGGACGCAAAAATGAGAGAAATGACAAACCGCTCATTTCCGAGGACTAGCGCGCGTCTGCTTGACGCCGGGACGACCGGCCGCCCTCCCCGACAGGCGCACGGACGCGAGGGCCCCGCTCATCACTGCGCGCACTTCTGCGACCGCAGTTTTAATTTAGTTTGTTTGTCTGAACACCTTGTTTCTCTTGTGCATTAAGAACACTTGTGTTAGGGCATGATTTAACAATAAATAGGTTATATATACAGTATAAAATACCACATACTGTCCGCCCTCCCATGCCACCCTGGCATGACCTCTTGCCCACCCTTTGCCACCCCATGTAAAATGTTCTAGAACCGCCACTGATCCCCGAAGGTAACACACTGACAAGTAGGAAGATTTCACTGGAGAAAAGTCTCCTCTACAAATAAACCAGAACTACTGATAAAAACCTATTTAAGATAAATTAAAAAGTGAGTTTCTCCATGGAAACTGTGCTGAGGGGCTAACGATAGCTTAGCTTGCCTCTCTGTTAAAGGGCCCATGTCATGCTTTTCCGGTTATTACCCGTCCCCTTGTGTGTTATGAAGGTTTTTATGCATGTAAACGGTGTGCAGAGTCAAAACCCTCAAAGTACACCCTGTAGCGAGTAAAACTCTAACACAGAAAATACCTCCCCAAAACGCCTCGTTGGAGATACGTCACTGCCCATTTGAGTCTTCCATTTAGTTCCGGGTACGGCATGATGTCATGCGGTACCCGGAACAAAATGGACCAATCCGGAAGAGCTATGGCCACACCCAGCGGCGCTGGCCGCACCCTCTGCCAGCCTAACATTTACTGTTGGAAGCTCTGGTTCAGTTCACAATCGATCCAGTCATGCCACTGCCAAGGACCTGTTTCCTGAAATGTGAGGAGAAATCTGAGCTGTTTGTCCTGCCGACGGAAGAACCACGACGAAGTCAGTGGTTGAAATGTCTGTTTAACACTGTTCCTTCAGAGGTTCGAAGAACGTTACTGTGTGCGCGGCATTTCACAGACGAAAGCTTCCAAAACATTGCCCAGTTTGAGGCCGGATATGCACAGCATTTGAAACTGAAGGACGATGCTATTCCTAGTTTGTTTGGACCGTTTGGAGCAGGGGACGATTCGGGTACACAACCTGTAAGTTTGCATTGTTATTTGTGTATTTATCAAACAAGGTATCTACCACGACTGTTTAAATGTGTAAACGTGTGTCGGACTGCTAGCGTTTCCATATATCAACTCTAATATCAGCAGATGGCCTTACATACATGTATCTCATAGCAGGAGAATGTCTGCATTCACACACAAAATACTCATAGACAGTATACTACTACGGTCAGTACATTACAGTTGGCTTTCCTCCGACGCTGATAGCATGTATAGCTAACGAGGCTAGCTATACATGCTAGCGGGAAACATTGTATTCATGCCAGTTACAATGAATGACCGAAGGTAGCAGACTACCCGTATAAGATTGCAATTATAAACACGTTATTGCTAGCCTAATATGAACCACTAGCTTTTGTTCATAGTAGTTTTATTACACTCCATTATAGTTGCCGTTCCTCCGAGCTACCGTTCATATCGTGTTTGCTACCAAGGTAAACAAGAAAGCTAGGTTAGCATATTAGCTGGCAAGCTTACTGTGTTGATTAGATAGATGGATTAGATAGATCCACACTCCTACCACAACTACTACTATTGAATCTAAAACAACTAAGTTTCTCTAATATTTTGTGATTTGCATTTGATTTCGTCCAGCCAGATCCTGCCGGACAATACATGACGGGGACGGGACTACCACACTGATGCCTCGTCCTAAAAAGCCCCGGCTGCGATAGGCAAGATGCCGACAACGGGGAGGAATGGATGATATACCGTGTATATATGTATATTTATGTTCATTTTGTACATTTCTAAAAATAAAGTTTGATGGAAATACTTAGTAGGCCTATCCTTTCTTCCCTGAATTATTTGCTCCTATAACATATCATTCATATATAGCAAACCATGATTTGATTTCTCATCAAACAGTAGTAGTTTATTACAGGTAAAAAGAACTTACTCTTCTATAACAACAGTTGTAGGTACAGTTCGGTTAGTTAGCGTATAAAATATACAGCTGTACCGACGCCATTATAAGACTGATGTTCCGAGAGCGAGCCGAAAAAAAGCACTGTTAGACATGGGCGGAGCCTCTCTGGTGGTTGACTAATCAGAACAGAGTGGCAGAGCTGACCAATCGGAGCACACTAGGCTCACAGGGAGGGGGGGGCAAGAGCTCCAACGAGTCGTTTAGTGGAGAGAGTGAATACTGCTGAATACACATGCTTGACAGAGATGCTGTATGCGAAACCAATGTGAGTTTGGAAAATTGCACAGTATAAATCTATTTTAGTATACCTCAACAATGGAATTATGATCAGTGGAAATGGCCATGACATGGGCCCTTTAACTTCAGATCCAGACGACAAAGGACTCAAATCCTTCAACGGGTTAAAATATAGAGTTAAAAAGCAGCAAGATTTAAAAGTTTATAATAAAAACGTGGCTCTAAACTCTAAAAATAATCCATTTATAACAGCTCCTGTACTCATGCTCAAAGGCACCGTCACAGGAGACCAGAGTAGTTAAGAAATCAATCCTTAAAGAATAAACGAAACAGGACATTGTTTTAATATTATAGTTTTTTAATTACATCAAATATGAAAAACACATCCAGGGTTTTCTGATCTCACAACTGGAAGAAAACACTCACAACTGTTGATGCTTAATTCACGGTTGTGTTGGCAGCGAGTCATTCAGGGTGCCAAACATAAGGCATGTTCTGATTACACAGACAGCTTTGTATTTATTGAGCCTCTTGTATTGAGTGGTAAACAATGTGCACTCATCAATAAATCATTTATTTATTTACTTATTAAATGTACTGGATGAAGTGTAGGACGTATTTCTTTCTCTGATTTTTCTCACTGAAACTGAGGATGATCATTGAAGCTAGTTTTGAAACAAATGCATTAAATAAACTGGAGATGATGTTTTATAGTTGCAGGTGGAGGCTTGCTGCTGTTCTCCGCTGGAGGAGGAGGAATGTTTTCAGGGGGAAAAGCATCATGGGATGGATTTCAATCTGGACCAGCATTAATGTACATGTTGAAACACTCTACCGTTATTATAAGGTGTGCATTTGCAGAGATTCTGCACCATTTAATACACGTTTCCTCCGCCTCTGATCAACTTTATCCCAGACAAATGTAATCATCAAACAAAAACATTACAAAAGAATCTCAATCAGTGTGGACAAGGTTCTGTTGAAATGTCCAGCGTGTTAATTACTAACGCTAAAATCATCTCTGAAGATCGGGTCGTCCTTGTAGAGCCAGGGGTCATGTTATAAATGTGTGTGTGTGTGTGTGTGCGTGTGTGTGTGTGTGTGTGTGTGTGTATGTGTGTGTGTGTGTGTGTGTGTGTGTGTGTGTGTGTGTGTGTCTATATTTTTGTCATGTTTTTGGTTTGTGCAGCATTTTGTGTATGAAAAGTGCTGTATAAATAAAGTTGTATCTAATTTGATTAGCTGAAATGTAAATAGTAAATGTACTTAATGAAATGTGTCTATATGAATGTGTTTGTATATGTTAGCAAATGCAAAAGTGGATTTTGTCAGATTTAAATATCATATGATTGTTTTGTTTGTAGGTATCTTCACTGATGAGATGTTTTTGTCTCCAGGAAAGAGAAGCCGATTATCTAACGGGATCCTAAGAAAATCCTAAATCCTACATTTTTAGGATTTTTAACTAAATTGACAGTAAAAGAAGTGTGCAGTTGTTGTGCATGTATTTTGACACTTCAGGAAACACATATTCTGGTATAAAAAATTGAAAAATAATAATCTTATATTTATTTTAATTTCAAGTTGTTTTTATTTATTTCTAAAGCCATACATGGGATGGCACTGCTGTACAATTATTGTATTCCTCAGATTTCTTCTTTAAAAAAAAACTGTTTTACAATCAACGTGGCATCTCCTAAGTTGTGCGTCTTTACTTTAAATCCAATGTTTTCCTCCATTGAGACGTAAGAGAAACACTTAATATTGAACTGTCTGTTCCTCTTGGCAGTTTTAATGCTGTACTACTTTATAAATGTTTATTTATTGTTAGTGTAAGGTTTTCTTCTGTTGCCTTTCAAAATGTGTCCTCATGAAATGATTTTTGCCTTTCTATTGTTGTTTGTACATCACTTTCCTCAAGCTTTATAAATCAACTTGACTTGACACGGAGAAATAAACATGGTACAGTTCCAGTTGCTTTCACCTGGATATAGGAAGTATAAATATATATATATATATATATATATAACTGTGTATATTGTACCTTGTTGTCTCCTCCTGAAACAGCCAGGATGTTTCCGGTGATGGACCAGCTGACGTGCCAAACCACATCGTTGAACTTGTGGAGGAGTTTAGCCGTCCAGGTGTTTCCAGCCAGGTCGTCACACGTCCAGATGAACACGCGTCCGTCCTGAAGAAGGGCAGAGGAAACAAATATCAAAAAGTCTTCCCACTGACCTCTGTGCTATGTGAAGCAGAGTTATTATTAGTCAGCTGCTAATTAAACGTTTTCTTCTCTGACCAGCGTTGGAAGAAGTACCCGGATCCTCAACTGAAGCAAAATTAAAAATAATATTGTCTTAAAATTGTTAAATACTGAAATAAAAATGTACCTTATGTATCAAAAGCTTTCATTATGCAGAATGGCTCCTTCTTCACTGTTATATTTTTATATTATTCAGTTTTTATCAGAAACGAATGCTTGTATAAACATTTAAATGATGTAGTTCGTCAATGTTAAACATATTTTGGATTTCTTGCCTACTACTGGGTAGATAAGTAGTTTAGAACTGCAATATATCAAACTGTATGAGCATATTATTATCTTTTTATGTATATAACTTGGTGTCATAAAACAGTATAAGAGTAAAAGGTACATTATTTCCCTGTGTGATGCAGTGAAGTAAAAGTATTACTAATGGAAATACTAAAGAAAGGTATAAGTTAAGTACAGGTGTGTCGACAAATACTTATTTACAGTACTCTGTTGTGTACTTTGTTACTTTTGAAAGCATTTTAAATGTATTACACTTAATCTATAAAAGCAGAAAGCCTAATCAGAGATGTTCTCATTTTCAGCTCCAATCATGACACAGGTTCTTGAAAAAACTACTGAAAGTTTATCTCTGGCACCACCTAGTGGTACTTTCTGGACTAACTTCACACTTTTTTAATATATTAAATAATAATTAAAAAACTCAAAAAACTGCATGACTTTACAATTACTAATACAATTATTCATGGAGTTTATAATGACACAGAAAGCACAACATATAATTTCATTATTTTTTATTGCAGATAACAAAAAGCATTGTTAGTAAAAAAGCAGTGATATACTGTAATGCCATGCGTCTGTGAATATAGTTTAAATGGATAGTTTGGTTATATTGAAGAGATATGAGGAACTTATCCTAGTCAGTTTGGCTCAGAAACATATTGCTGTAGACGTGACAGTCTGCAAAATGTATTTTATCCAATTAAAAATATATATTCGATATTTAGAATCTTTTAAGTGCTTTACCTTGAGGATAGTTGTCAGATGACTTGTCAGATACTTTATTTGTTTGCTTTTGCTGAATCCAAACTAACCGAAGTCACACAACAGAAAAACAAACTGACCACACAACTTGTTTTTCCCACCAAGTAGCTAAAATACTTTGATTAAAAATCCCAAAATGAAGTCTTCACCTTCTACCTCACCTTCTACAAAAACATCAAGAAGCAATGCAAGCTCTATTCTGTTCATACACTTAACCCTTGTGTTGTGTTCGAAAGCTGTTACCGTTCATGGTGTTCGCGGGTCAATCATCCAATATTGTTTTAATTACATCATAACTAACTTTTTATGCATTCATAACCGAACAATTGTATTTATGAACACAACATAAGGGTTAAACAGCGCTTATCACTAAAAGCTAATAACTAAATTACTTTAAGATAATAACATATTGAAGATTGGTTCCTCTTCTTCTTTCCCCTTTGTTGCTGCCGGCCCGGCCTTTTTCTTCTGGGCTCCTGTAAGTCATCAGTTCAAAAGAAATGTAATTATATTGTTAATGTGGGATTCATGATGCAGCAAGAGCCATAAAAAACACAACTAAATACACTCCAATGTCTAATATGTGTCACTGATGTTGATGAAACAAGAGACATCTTTACCCTGAGGTCTTCCTCCAGTCGAGGGTTTCACTGGATTCATTTTTTCACTGAGCCATCTGCTCCAGCTCCTGCTCCACCTCCTCCTCCACCTCCTGCTGCACCTCCTGCTCCACCTCCTGCTTCACCATCAGCTCCACCTCCACAGGGTAGTGATCACTGACACTCTGAGTCTGGGACAGAAAACAACATTTAATAGTGTCAATAATTCACCTCATGCTTTGCCTGCTCTGGGGGGTTTCCACATTGCCTTATTTTGTTTGTTCTTCCGGTTAGAGCATGGATTACTTGGAATAGGGTTGCCAGCTTCATCAACATTTGTTTAACAAAGAAACAGTGTTTTGAATGACTGTTATTAAGTTGTAACACTTTTTTCTGTAAGAAACTAACCATTTAGATAACCATTCAACCCAGTCTCACGGCATTTCGTGTTATAGTCACGACATTTAATCTATTGATTCGTGTTCACCAACACGATTTTCCCTTTTTTTCGTGTCACACAGAACGATTTTAAAAGCAATGTATTTCTATTGGTAGTGTGTTTCGTGCCTGCGTCTTTTTGTCCGGTCGGGTCTTGGAAGACCGGAAGCTGTGTGGTTCATAAAAACATCTTCTTACTGAATATCAAGCCACAATTATTGTTTTTATTTTAAATCGTATAATGTCTGACTTTTTTTGTCGTCTGTGAGGAAAATAAATGGCTCAGAGCCTCAGAATACTGAAATCTGTATTTTTTTAAATCTTTTTTTCCTTCTAATTTGTTATTCTTTTCTAAATAACACACTGTTATTTACTCAACAATAACACACAATTATCCTTGTTTTTATTTATTTGTTTAATTCCATAATCTCGGGCTTTTTTTGGCGTCCGTCAGGAACTGAATTTCAGAATAAAAATAACCGGAAACAGACGTAGGCCTATATGGGACATTTCGAGCATCATTGCGATACATACCAACTGAACTGATTACCCAAGATCCTCAGCTATGGTTTAAGCTCGGTGATTGGATGTTTTAGCCGCAATGCACGTTGGGATATGGTGTTAATGCGATATGAAATCCGAAAAACATTTCGGAGTTTAGGATGGCCGAAGACACTACACTACCCATAATCCCCAGCTATCGTTTGGGACTACAGTCCCCGTGATTAATCTTCAAGCTCTGGGATTGGATGTTGGAGTGGCAGTGCGCCAAGGTTACGCCGAGCGTCAAACAGCTTTTTGAAATCGAACGAAACCACGGCAGACTTTCCAAAACTGGACTCGAACCCCCCCCCAGAACTACACATGCTGGCTATTGTGTTTCGCAACATGTTCTATGGCACGTCTCTACTGGGAATTGTAGTTTTAAAAGACGTTTTCGTATTTCCCATAATAAGAAGTTGCCAGTATTAAACTGTGTACATCCCTGGAGGTTTAGGGGATATAGGAAACACTCAAATTTAAAACATATAATTAATAAATGGGTGAAAATTGCTAGCCAGTGATGCATGACGTCCACTGTAGTGGACAGGTGGTTAATCATGATTTCCTGCAAACATAAAATCTATACTTTGATAATTTATGAATTATATGATTCCTTAGTTGTTACTTGATGTCACCACATTTTTTATACCTGCAGGGAGCGCTTTCCATGAAAGGATTGGTAAGATATAGATGGGTGACTTGGTCCATGTGGCTTTCTGTCGTCCATCTTGGTTTAGAGACATGTATCATGCACTTACACTGACTTTCCACTGAGTAGCAGTGTATGGGATGATGCAATAGGGTCCTATGTAGTGGCTGATGGTGCAACTATGCAAAAAAAAACAATGCATATACAAGAAAACACCTTTTGAATAGCTGTCCACTGTAGTGACCTCTATGCATGAAAGGGTTCAAATGAACTCTTATTTTGAAAATACAGCTTCCTGTGTTCGAATGAGCTGCTCCGACCCTCGGTCCTGACGGACTCCAAAAGTCTGACATTATACAATCAAACAAATAAATAAACACAAGGATAATTGTGTCTTATTGTTGAGTAAATAACAGTGTGTAGTTTAGAAAAGAATACAAAATTAGAAGGAAAAAGCGATGAAACAATACAGATTTCAGTTTTCTGAGCCCCTACTCTCCCCATAACTGATGGCAACAAAAGTCCTACATTATTCAATTAAAATAAAGAAGTAAAAACAATAAGTTTGGCTTGATATTGAGTTAGAAAAAGGTTGATAAACGCTGTGAGAATGGATCTGCGGAGAGCATTTCGCCGCGATCCCAACTCGTCTATTACCAACGTTCAGGGAGATCTATGCAAGTCAATGGGACTCCCGATAGTTGAAACTCAACGCTAAAGGGCCCCCCCTTGCGTTGGAAAGGGACAACAGGGACCCTGACATAACGTCAACATAGGCCGAGTTGGGAGTGAGAATGTGTTGGGTTGGGCTGTGTCACTTCAGCAGGTTTCAGTGTTACAGTAGGGGAAACCGCGGGGGGGGGGGGGGGGGGGGGGGGGTAACATCTCATCGTACCAACGATACCCAACCCTAACATGTCGACAATAACACGGCACTCGAACAGCTGGGACCATGTTTATTCCCCTTTCAAACAGGATATAAGCTCTCCCCTCGCCCTCCCTTCGGCAAATCAGACCACATCTCTCTGCTGCTGCTGCCGGCTTTACAAGCAGGAAACTTAAACGGCATAGACCGGAAACAAGGACTATACAGCGATGGAGTGAGGAGTCGGACTCTGCAGCACTGCTTCGAATCTACGGAGTGAGTGGGTGTTTGAGGACAATAACATCAACACACACACGGACACGGTCATCTGCTACATTGGGAAATGCATCGATGACGTGGTACCGAAGGTTTCTGTACGGACATTCCCAAATCAAAAGCCCTGGATAAACGGCGAGGTTCGTACCAAGCTGTAAGCGCGCACAGAGCTGGAGATTTGGAGGAGTACAGGAAATCTAGGTATGATCTACGGAGAGCAATCAGCAGCAAAGAGACAGTACAAAGAGAAGGTTGAGTCTGACTTCAAAGGCTGTAACACCCGGAACATGTGGGCGGGACTAAGAACAATGACAGACTACAAAGGAGCAGCGGGGGGTGCTGCGGGAGTGTCTGCGTGCGCATCTCTCCCAGATGAGCTGAATAGCTTTTTTGCACGCTTTGAGAGCAGCCGGGCTGTGGAGGCACAGAGGGACCAGGAGCCAGAGCCCTGCCCTTTTGTTTTAAACAGGGCAGATGTGTGCAAATCCTTTAAAAGGGTTAACCCACACAAGGCTCCTGGACCTGATGGCATCCCTGGCCGTGTTCTCAGGGTGTGTGCAGTTCAGCTGGCAGAGGTGTTCACAGACATCTTCAACAGGTCCCTGCTGCAGTCTGTTGTCCCCACATGCTTCAAACACTCCACTATCGTTCCTGTCCCCAAAAAAACAATAATCACCAGCCTCAATGACTACCGCCCAGTAGCACTCACCTCCACCGTAATGAAGTGCTTTGAGCGGTTAGTCAAAACCTTCATCACCTCCTCCGTCCCTGACTCTCTGGACCCCCTGCAGTTTGCCTACAGAGCAAACAGGTCCACAGACGACGCCATAGCCCTCACCATCCACACTGCCCTCTCACACCTGGACCCGAAGAACAGGAACACATATGTGAGAATGCTGTTCATTGATTACAGTTCAGCATTCAATACCATTGTGCCCTCCAAGCTGGTCATCAAGCTCAGAGACCTCGGGCTCAACAGCGCCCTCTGTGACTGGATCCTGAACTTCCTGACGGGCAGACCCCCGGCAGTGCGGGTGGGAAATATCACATCCTCCACCCTGATCCTCAACACCGGTGCCCCTCAAGGCTGTGTGCTCAGCCCTCTCCTCTACTCCCTGTTCACACACGACTGCGTGGCCACACACAGCTCCAACACCATCGTGAAGTTTGCTGACGACACGACCGTCATCGGCCAGATCACAGACGGCGACGAGACGGCGTACAGAGAGGAGGTCGAAAACCTGACATCTTGGTGCCAGGATAACAACCTCCATCTCAACGTCAGCAAAACATAGGAGCTGATCGTGGATTACAGGAAGCAGCAGGGAGAGGGACACGCCCCCATCACCATCAATGGGACTACGGTGGAGAGAGTCAGCAGCTTCAGGTTCCTCGGTGTCCACATCACTGAGGACCTGACATGGTCTCTTCACACCACCACCATCACCAAGAAAGCTCGACAGCGGCTCTTCTTCCTCCGCAGGCTGAGGAGGTTCAAAATGGATTCCAGGATACTCTGCAACTTCTACAGGTGCACCATAGAGAGCATCCTGACCTTCTACAGGTGCTCCATAGAGAGGATCCTGACTGGCTGCATCACGGCCTGGTACGGCAGCTGCACCGCCCTTACTCGTAAGGCTTTACAGAGGTGAAAACGGCAGAGAACATCACCAGGACGGAGCTGCCATCCATGGAGGACCTTTACTTCCAGCGGCTCAGGAAGAAATCCCTCAGGATTATCAAAGACCCCCATCACCCCAGCAACAAACTGCTCAGTCTGCTGCCGTCTAGCAGACGTTACCGCAGCATCCCGACAAAAACAACCAGATTCAGAGACAGCTTCGTCCCGCAGGCAGTGACACTGTTAAACAACTTAACTGCTGAAACAATTTCATAACATTAATCTGCTACTTAGTAATTATTTATCTATTATCTAATATATCATTCCAATAACTTGTATATAGACTCGTATTGCACTATTCCACTTTTTCTTTTCGCTCACTTTTTTTTTTTTAAAACCATTTTTCTTTTTGTATTACCTTTTATATAGTATATTTTAATATTGGTTAATATTGTCTGCTTATCTGTATTGTTGTGTTGCATTGTTGGAGAAGCCTGTGACCTAAGATTTTCAACGACATAATTACTCTGTAGCTATGTTAGTTTGACAATAAAGAACCTTGAACCTTGAACTTTGAACATTGAGTCTCACTTGTTCGTCTGTCAAGTTCAACTCTTCCTTGAAGTTGTAGGCTTTGGCTGAGTTGAGGACGATGGCCTTCCGAATCTCCTCTCCGTCAACCACGATCCTGTTGTTTGGAAATGCAGCAGAATTCATTTTTTAAACAAACACAAAAAATGCTTGGATTAAACTATAACAATGAATTGTGTATTACCTGTCGTAGGTGTGGTTGTTACTAGTCGTGGTGTTCACATCATCGTCTATCAGCCAAAGATAATGATCGGGGGGGATACTGAGCGTGTTCTTCTGCTCCATGGAGAGATCGGCATTAAAGTCTCCCAAAATCATAATGTTCTGCAGAAGAAACACAACCAAATTAAGAATGGAAAATCACATTATGTTAATTAGTTAAAACTCAAACGGACTATAAACTTTAACCTGTTAAGCCCTGAGCCTGTTTTTCAGGTCTCAGGCTCGAAAATGACATTCCCAGAACAAATGACCATATCTTCCCTTCTAAAAGGGTTAAATTAATAATCTTTTTTCTCAAAGTAATAATAAACCTGTGAGTTGGATGTAGAAAAGTCAGAATCAATATAGATGTTTTTTATTTTAAAGAAAATTCAGATTTTTATTTTTGTAAAAAACTGTAAATTATAGTGTCCGTCCAACAATTATTTTGTACTTATAGTGAAAACTACCCTTGGATGATGGGTTAGTAGACTAAAAGCTTTAGGAATCCAAAGTACAACATATAATAAGTACCCTGTATCAAGATTGATGCAAAACAAGTGACATTTGACCTTTTTAGAGAGGTTTAGCCAAAAACACTCCACCTCTGAGGTGATTTGGGTGGAAATGTTTTTTTTTCCATATCTCTGGAACCCATTGGTCGATTTTGATGGTTGACACCTCTTTCTGACCGTTAGAGCCAATAGAATCAAAGGCGGAGTCCCCCACACACACTCAATGTGAAACAAAAAGGTGGGGGCTTTGCGCATGTAATTTTGCATTAGAGTGAAGCTACACTCTAGCTCTGACATCTAGAAACGGAAAAGCATGGATTATCCGTCTCATTGCTCATGGATTATCAGAAATCATTTCAAAGGGACACAGACACATTGGATTAACCTATGGATTAACTTCAGCAGCGTTTTTATCGTTTTAATGCCATTGAAGACCACTTTGGAGAGACTACAGAGCCAAGGTAACCTTGTTAGCATTTTTAGCTACCTAGCGTCAAATGTGTTGATGTCTGTTTTTGCTTATAACGTCGCAATTTCGTATAATTCAGTTATAATGAGGGTACCCCTCGATTCTGTGTCACCTCACGATGTGAAATGATGTCATGGATGTGGAGAAAAGATAAATAATAAGGTTTTGTGAGTGATTTTCTGTGCAGTAATCTGTTAGCATTTTTCGCTCGTTGCTAATTCAGAGGCTCAGTGTTAGCATTGTGGGTTTTCTTTTTAAAAAAAAAAAAAAAAGATCAGTTAGATGAGTTTTTTTCCCGTTACATGGATATAAAACATTCATAGTTTATTAATTGAACATGCCCTCAGACACTGTTTCCTGCAAGATGTTGCGGCAGTGCCCCGGTACCGGGGGTCTCTCTGGCTTAACAGGTTAAAGGTGGGGTAGGTAAGTTTGAGAAACCGGCTCGAGATCGCTAGAATTTGAAAATACACAACCGGAGAAAAATCTGCCACTTCCTTATAGAGCCCCTCCTCCAACACACATGAACGCGCACATGACCAATGAGGGCACGAGATAAGTTTGTGCACAGATGGAAAGCTGACAGGCAGGTAGGCCATCCAATTATTTTAGCCGGGCCAGCTAAAATGATTGGTCGTGCTTTTTACAGTACTACGGCTTCCACAGATGAATTTATTTTATGGATTTTTTGTCAAAGCACTTAAGATATTCATTGCTATCGGGATGTTAAGAGCATTCCATGGACTATAACAAAAAGTGTATCTCGAGCATGGGCGTAGGAAGCATCCTGAATGTGGGGGGGACATTTGTAACGGGGGGTGTGGGGGCGAAAAAAAAATATAGATTTCCTGTATTCTGGTGCATTTTAACAGGTGGTTTGATACTTTTATGTGGCTATACTAGCATGAGGAAAATGATGGGTACATTTTGTAATTTCATCCAGTAGTAAAGAAAGGAAACATATTTGATTATTAATTCAGAGCTGTCTTTGAATTAATAAAAAGCAGTTTAAATGCCCATTTTTGTACATTTATATACAACAATAAATATTTGTGAGTGCATTGAGAGATATTGTTGTGGAGCGTCATTTATATATAAATCGCAAAATACATTTGTGAATCCTTCTGTGAGCATTTATTAATATTGAGAATGATCTGACTCCATACAGATGTTAAGTTCACCTAGGAATGGTATCATTGACTTAAATGTTCAAATAAATGTTGCTCTTCTGTCTATATTGGTCATATGATGCCCCTTGACTGAAATGTTTCCTGTTCAAGATCCCCACTGATTTCCTTAAAATCCTGGGATGAGAGTCCACATCACAATTTACTCTCAACTGTCATTTCCCTTTCATCACTCACCTCAGCAATGGACCTCTCTCCACTGTCCCTGTATTCTGCCTCTGACTCACTCTCAAGTGCCTAGATGTCAAGAGAGGTGGTGAAGTGATCATTATTTATTGAGCAGTATACTCTTTCACATTGAATCATAACAAGTCATACTGAATGTAAATACAACTGACTCTAAAGTAAGTCCCAGTCTGTGACATTGGACATTTTGAAGACTCAAAGTCCCAAGCAGTAGGTAGAATATTAGCTAGTCTATGTCATGTGCATAGCAAATAAATAGTTAACTGAATACTGGGATGGAAATAGCCTATAAGCACTCAGTAAAACATAAACACACACAAAAAGCTTCTGAATGATAAGTATAATTAAAACATAATGCACATTACCATTTTGAGAGAGAGTACCTAAGTTAAAGAACTCAGAAAAGAATCTCTTAACGAACTGAGGCTCCAGTAAAACACACTGACTGCGTCTCTACATGGACATCAGTAAGCCGTTTATGAGTATTATCCCGGTTATGATCATTTTGGGGATATGGTGTTTACATGAGCACAGAGAGATCGGGTTATTCATGTTCCCTGTTTACATGATAAATACTAGTAACCTGGCATTTCGATGCCTTTTCTCATCTAAACTATTCAGTATTTGTATCTCTCTATCATGACATAAAGACGAAACTCCTCTCCAGAAGTGAGACGCCGCCATCACTGTTAACTGATTAACTGCTACCAGCTGATGACTTACTTTCCTCTTCGTTGAAAAAAATGTTCTTATGTCCATGTTTTCTGGGGGAGAAAACATATCAAACCAAGAGATCGTCAGCTTTGATTTTCGCTGTATTAACCATTTCCTGAACATTTGGTGTGTGTGCCTTACCTCCGCTACCGGCATCGCTTCATACAACAGATCTGAGCTGTCCAACTATGATAACACTCCTTGAACATGCGCGCGCTATGTGAGAATCTGCCTTGGTACAAAGTAGCAGTGAAAACATGGTACGGAGTTTCATTGATTTGGGCATTCTCTCAATAAGCAAGTGGAATGGATTTCATTTGATAGTGAAGCACTGACACAGCGCTCTACAAAGTGCGGCGAGTGGATAGACCGATTCACGGACTTTCCGCATAGTAAAAGTGGGGGGGTCTAAACTAATCATTTGAAAAAGTGGGGGGGACTTGTCCCACCCTAATATAATGGCTGCGACGCCCATGATCTCGAGCCGGTTTCTCAAACTTACCTACCCCACCTTTAAATGTAAATATTTTTCACATATTATTTTTCTCTCAAACCCATCAATAATATTTTAAACACTTACATCCTTGTTCCACATTTCCCTCACATCTTTAACCTCATCATGAAGAGCATTCAGCTCCGCCTCTGCGTTACTTGGTTCGATGTGGACCGGGATCAACACCAGATTCTGCACAACTGGAGGCAAACAAACAAACAAACACACACACACACAAACACACACACACACACACACACACACACACACACACACACACGCCGTTATCGAAACCTAAGTCTAATTTAAAAAAAAGTATTTATCTTTAAACATTCCATTTATATCTTTCCTAAAGTTAGGACCTCACAATATAAAAGGTCCTCACAACTTAGGTTGCCTTCACACCAAATAGTCCGCTTCTCTGATAAAGTCAAAGTCAACTTTATTGTCAATCTTCCAGTTTGTGTGTACAGACAGAGAGATCGAAATACCGTTTATCAATACACAATCAATGACACATGTACATGTGCACACATTAAGACCTAAATAAAAACACAACAATCAATATATACAAAATAACAGTCACTTCAATATTTTGAGAATGTGCGTTAGTGTAAGACTGGTGCTCACCAGACGACAGTTTGTTGCATTATTTCATTTTTCAGAAGGTTTGCGTTGCGTTCACACGGACAAAACTCAAACGGACAATAAACTTTAACCTGTTAAGCCCTGAACCTGTTTTTCAGGTCTCAGGCTCGAAAATGACATTCCCAGAACAAATGACCATATCTTCCCTTCTAAAAGGGTTACATTAATAATCTTTTTTCTCAAAGTAATGATAAACCTGTGAGTTGGATGTAGAAAAGTCAGAATTAATATAGATGTTTTTTATTTTAAAGAAAATTCAGATTTTACATAGTAAAAAACTGTAAATTATAGTGTCCGTCCGAAAATTCTTTTTTACTTATAGTGAAAACCACCCTTGGATGATGGGTTAGTAGACTAAAAGCTTTAGGAATCCAAAGTACAACATATAATAAGTACCCTGTATCAAGATTGATGCAAAAAAAGTGACATTTGACCTTTTTAGAGAGATTTAGCAAAAAGAAACCACTTCTGGGGTCATTTGGGTGGATTTTCCATATCTCTGGCCCCCCTTGCTCGATTTTGATGGTTGACACCTCTTTCTGACCGTTAGAGCCAATAGAATCGAAGGAGGAGTCCCTCACACACACACGTTGTGAAGAGAAAAGGTGGGGGCTTCGTGCATGTCATTTTCAATCAGAGTGAACCGATCTCTAACTTTGACATCTGGAAACGGAAAAGCAGTTTTTAATGCTTATGGATTATCAGAAATCATTTTCAAAGGGACACAGACACATTAGATTAACCTATGGATTAACTTCAGCAGCGTTTTTATCGTTTTAATGCCATTGAAGACCACTTTGGAGAGACTACAGAGCCAAGGTAAAATGTTAGCATTTTTAGCTACCTAGCGTCACCTGTTTTGATGTCTGTTTTTGCTTATAACGTCACAAATACGTATAATTCAGTGGTAATGTCGGTTGTCAATAGATTCTGTGTCACCTCACGATGTGAATCGATGTGTTGGATGTGGTGAAAAGATAAATAATAAGGTTTCGTGAGTGATTTTCGGTGCAGTAAGGTGTTAGCATTTTTCGCTCGTTGCTAATTCAGAGGCTCAGTGTTAGCATTGTGGGATTTCTTTTGAAAAAAAAAAAAAAAGATCAGTTAGATGAGTTTCTTCCCGTTACATGGATATAAAACATTCATAGTTTTATTAAATGAACATGCCCTCAGACACTGTTTCCTGCAAGATGTTGCGGCAGTGCCCCGGTACCGGGGTCTCTCGGGCTTAACAGGTTAACACTTCATTCTGCTTTACTCTTTCACTAAGGATTTTGAAGACATCCGCGTTCTTGTGACTCGTAAATACTACGCTTCCTATGTTTTGATGCAGACTGCGTTCACACCAGAGATGAACCGCTCCAGAGGTCACTAGCAAGCGGTCTGAGACCACCTCTTTTAGGTTGTTTAGTTCACAGGTCTCAGACTGTGTTCATACCGACCCAAACAAACCGCACCAAGGGGGTAGACGCACCAGGGTTCGATTCCACCAGACTAAATAAAGCTGCTGTTAATGCGACCTAAAACTACAAGTGGTCCTCACAATGATAGCCGTGCAAGACATATGCAAACACACATAAACACACCTTTGAGGACCTACATAAAAAAAACACTCTTGCCTAATCTTTAACCCCTATTTTAACTAAAGAAGTGCTTTAACATTCAAACAGTCCATTGAAGGTCTGTACCAAAATAGAGAACAGGCCAAAATGTCCTCATAATCCATAAAGGACACAAAACCCTAATTGCTCCACACACACAAACACACACACACACACACACACACACACACACACACACACACACACACACACACACACACACACACACACACACACACACACACACACACACACACACACACACACACCACACACATACCTGTGTTTCGACAATTGAGAAGGACAATGAAAGGCTGTATGGTGATCACAGCATTTACTCCCTTCTGGTAGGATTTTATTATCTCCACTTCTTTCTTTCTGAAACACAAAGCCACAAACATATACTGTATTATAAAGCTCATAAACACACATGCTATGTTTTGTTTGTTTATTAATGTATTTTTGTTAGATAGTGAGATATCTCATAAATCACTTGAAGTTTTTCAGTAAAGCCTTGTTGGAAATGTTTGTAGAGTTTGGCCCAACGGCACAATGTGTTGATTTGTAAAGCCTATGATGTTCTGGGTCTTAGCTACCAAACCATAGACATAAAATAAATTGTAGGAATTAAAAGATTGAAGTCAAGCGTCTCAAAGAAGAGTAATGTAATGTGTCACAGATTACTGGTTCAAAAATAAACATTACTGTTTTTTTTGTCTTTAATATTCCACACAGTTTTTCAATAATAATTATCCAATTGAATGTGGGTGTTACCAATTTAAGACATATTTTAATTCTTGTGAGACATAACGTATAGCTCAATTGGTAGATTGATGTGTACTGAGGCTTGGTCTGAATCCAGTTCAAAGACCATTTGCCGTGTGTCATCACTCTCCATTTCAGGTCTGTCTCTACAATGAAGGCACTGGTTGCCCCAAAAGGTAACCACACACAGGATTGTCTGTACTTGTGTTTCTGACCTGTAGAAGTAGACAAACTTCTCCCTGCTACCCTCCGGTCCCAGAGGTTCACTGCACAGAATGCCGTACGGATTACTTCTGTTATCTCTGCCAGAAAACAGAAACAACTGGAACTGAACATCTCTCACAATCATCAATCATTTGTTTGTATCATTTTAGATGCCCCATAAGATTTAATTACCAACACTTGTTTTTAGGCAAAAGTGAAAAGAGGTGCTGCAGCACAGGCAGTATGAGATAAATAAAGAGCTTTCTGAACATTAAAGCATGTAAACATGTCACAAGACACTAAATACACATTTTGAACCTGAACCTGCAGAATAGGGCCCCTTTAAATGAATGTGCATGCTTCTATGTGTGGAGAACTCACCCATAGTCATTAAGGTGTTGGAGGAGCAGTTTCATGGGATCACCACCTGTCTCATCCATCACCTCCAGCAGCACCACCACGCTGTACTGAGACATGATCTGCAAAACACAACCACAGAGAAAAGAAAGCATAGAACTAAAAGCACTTTTAACATTTTATAAATGTTTTCAATGCATAAAAAACAGCTCCTTTCCTTTAATTTTCTCGCCATGTACAAAAACATTAACTGAAATATTACACTGAACAAACTTGTGTGGTTCAGCACGGTGAGTTACCTTAATGATAATTTCCCGTACGGCCTTTTTTGTTGACTTTTTCCCATCCCAGTCTCTTCACATTGAAGGCAGCGATCTTCATTTTGACTAAAATGTAAATCAAATGAATTTCATAGATTTAAACCGATACACCCAACATATTATCAAGGCCAGTGGTGAACAGTAACTAAGAACATTTACTAAAGTGCTGTACTCAATTACAAGGGTACTTAACGAGAGTATACTGTATGTCCAATTAAAGAAACTCTATTATTTTACTCTTCATCCAATACCTGCCACATTTCCTTACTTTTCTCTATTGGGTTTCCATTTATGGGAGAGAATAATCTCTGTCGCTAACAAATGTTTATGATACTTAGCATGTTTGGTTCAGCATAATCTGCACATATTAACACCACTTTAATGATTTTTGAAGCGTAAATGCAATTGCCAGAAGTAAAAAGGATATCAAAGTCAACTTTATTATCAATCTTTCAGTTTGTGTGTACACATGCTTTGAAGCACTACAGTATCCTGTTGAAGGAACTGATAATATAATACACAAGGGAAAACAAGGTGAATTTAACCATCCTAACGACAACGGCCAAGACACACATTGAGAAAAGAAAACAAATGTTATTAAGGGCTGTAAATATAATAAGCCTACGTCTAAAATCGGACAACATTGTTAGGAGATTTAACCGCTTGAGGCCTGGGCCCTAACCCTCGAAAATGACATGCCCAGAAGGAATGAGTATATCTTCACTTCTAAAAGGGGAATATGAATAACCTTTTTTTATCAAAGCAATGATACACCTGTGAGTTGGCTGTAGAAGTGTCAGAATCAATTTAGATGTTGCTGTGTCAGAGTAAATTCAGACTTCACACTTTTCCCCATTGTCTAACATTGGGAAAGAGACGTCTGTAAATCAGCAGCACATTTTTTTAAACTAAATAAACTACCCAGTATTAACTATTGTATAGAGTCAATAGGTCCTTAACGTTGTAAAATGCGCTATCTATCTATCTATCTATCTATCTATCTATCTATCTATCTATCTATCTATCTATCTATCTATCTATCTATCTATCTATCTATCTATCTATCTATCTAGCATCTCCTCTGATATAAAGTGTTAGATCAGCATGTTTTATCCATAAACTGTATTATCCCCGACAGGGGCGGTTCTACGGGGGGGTTTGCGATTCAGATGAGGCCCCCTCCGCGAGGTGGTGAGGCCCACGCAGTCCTGCGTGATCTGCGTGTAGGGAGGGGCCTACCTACACCCACACATGCAAATAAACCAGTTCAACAAGTCACACAATGCTGTCTGGCGAAAACAAATAGGCTAATTATCATACTAAAAGGGATTCATCCAAGTGTCCCAACACATTTCAGAAAGAACTGTTTCTGTCAGAACCAGAGAAGAGTTAAATGTAGTTTTGTAACTATTAACTGATAAGATACAAGTAGAGTTTAAAATATTGCTACAGATATAATTTCACATACTTTATCAGAAATAATGTATTAATTTATTCAATTCTGGTCTTATTTCAAAATCTTACACATTTGAAACTTAGTTATAGTGAATTATCAAAGACATTATATTTCTATTAGTGTTTTATTTCCACAAGCGAACATATAAGAAGGGCGGGGGTCCATGACAGGTGCTCATGCTATTTTGACTACCACACTGACCCAGTGTTGTAATATTGCAACAAAATCAAATTTGATGAATGTATTCCACAAAAACTAAATATGTACATGTTCTTAACATCGTAATAATCACAAAAAAAAAACATTTGAGGCATTTTACTTACTTGAATCTGACAATCCAATCCAATAAAACAAAGAGATATCGCTCGATTGAAGATGCGGAAGTTGTGTGAGTGTATGGCCAGAGGCAGGACCTATACACACCTTTAATATCCAATAGCATTGTGAGGCTGAACAAAAGCGGTTCCCAACCTGTATTTTGTACAGGCTAAAGACACAAACATGGACATGACAATAACATATAGGAGATGACATTCCAATCTCAGACACAAACAAAACAAAAACAGAAGAAATAAAGATACAGTCAGTAGGATCACTTCAACATTTCACAAACCAAAAATAGGTCGACAACCAAAACCACCAAAAAACACAACATGGCAGCATATTTATTGTTGCTTTGATCCCACTCTTCGTTAGAGCTAATTATTTCCCCTTTCATGGCGTGTTGAGCCCACCACTAATCTACTCTTCAAACACCTTAAATTAAGATTACTCCTTGATTGACTTTTAATAATATGTATTTTAGCCAGAAGAATAGTTGTATTTATTAGTGTCTGTTCCTCTCTCTGGACTGTATGCCTGCTGACAGTTTGCTGAACGTTAAGTTAGCGGTGGCAGAGAGTTCCTCATCATTACATTACATTGCATTTAGCTGACGCTTTTATCCACAGCGACTTACAATAAGTGCATTCGACCAAGAAGGTACAAACTTGAAGAAAACAGAAACATATAAGTACATCAGGTTTCATAGAGCCAAAACATTTCAAGTGCTACTCAACTGGCTTTAGATAAGCCAGTCATTTGTTAGTATATAAGTGCTCTGTTTCTTTGTTAGTAATTCTATCGCTCGAAGTGGAGTCGAAAGAGATGAGTTTTTCAGTCTGCGCCGGAAGATGTGTAAGCTTTCTGCTGTCCTGATTTCAATGGGGAGCTCATTCCACCATTTTGGAGCCAGGATAGCAAACCAACGTGTTTTTGCTGATGGGAACTTGGGTCCCCCTCGCAGTGCGGGTGCAGCGAGCCGTTTGGCTGATGCAGAGCGGAGTGCACGTGCTGGGGTGTACAGTGTAACCATGTCCTGGATGTAGGAAGGGCCAGATCCATTCACAGCATGGTACGCTAGTACCATTGTCTTGAAGTGGATTCTAGCAGTTACTGGAAGCCAGTGAAGTGATCACAGAGAGTTCCTCATCACATGACAGAGAGTTCCTCATCACATGACAGAGAGTTCCTCATCACATGACAGAGAGTTCCTCATCACATGACGTCAACACAGGACAGGTATTGTTCGCATGTAAATAAGCTTGTATTCAACACGTTACTTTACATATATATATTTGTTTATGTAAAGTAACAGCAGTGCAGTGAACTTCAACACGGAATCCGAGGTACGAAGACCCTTTTTTCATACTGTACAAAGAATCAAGAAACGTTTGGTTTTAATAGATGAAGTAATGACTATAATTAATTATGAAGGTAGATATGGTGCAAAATGCGAGAGCATGTAAAACCTGATGTGAGCACTTGCAGAAACAAATCTGAGCTTGTGTGCATACATTTACACTTGTATAAAATATCCATGTATCTGTGAACCACATTTGAAGTCACAGAAGAAAAAAAAAAGTTTTGTGGCTTGTAGAAAAAAAATGAACTTACTGTAGTGAAGAAATGTTCACTTGCAGAAAAATGTATATTTTTAAAATATATTTTCCATTACAACTGCAACTTGGTTATTACAACCTCTCAAATCAGTCCCTTGAGCTTAGATCAAAATAAGAAGGAAATAAAATAAAGACATTTGTAGGACTATTTATATTTGTTGCACGTTTGAAAATGTTTCGTATCTTGTATTTTGAGGTGATACTGTGACACATAAATAAATAAAAACAACGTTTTAATTAGGTCAACTCAAATATGCATTGCATCCTGCTACGGTCCCGCACCAGCGCCTTTTCTTGCAGGTGACCTGACCCCCGGCTCGATGAGGGAACTATGGAACTATGGATAAATCAAAGAAAATAAAAGTATTGGAGGAACACAGAGGGTTTAATTATGCGTGGAGAGAGTTATCTGCTTTCACAGCAAACAATGCTGGCTTACCGGTATGTTTGATATGTGGAGAGAAGTTGTCAAAGGTGCTTCAGCCTTTACGTATGGGAGGAAAAACACGGAAAGGAGGAAGACAGCTGACGATCTTCAGCCATAATTCAATCACCTAACTCTTTTTAGGATACAGCTATATCTTTTATTTATTTCAAAGTGGGCCCATTTTAATTATATTCATTTTCTTCAAATGTGCAGAGGACTCCCCAAGTGCTGTGTTAATTTATTTTAAAGTAGGCCTGTGTATTTTTTTTTATTCTCCTTATAAGAGTTCTTTGTTTATTATCAAGGTAAATGATAAATTGAGGTAAACAGTTTTCTATAATGTAATAAATAATAAATGCAAAAAAACTGTCATTTTTGTCTATGATATAACAATATATACAACTTTTTAAGCTATCAAATATGTTTTGCGGCTCCAAACAAAAACATTGGTGGAAAAGGGGGCAAAATGGCTCTTGGTCAAAAAGGTTGCAGACCCCTGGTCTAGAAGCAAGAACCGCATACGTCACGCTTACATCGGAGGGGGGCGAGATTAACCTGAGCTAACAGTTTATGGAGAGTATGGCAAATAAAAGTTGTAACCAGCAGTAGCTGCTGAGCAAAGTGACTAGAACGCAACCACACACTTATAAAAAAACACACTTTATAAAGTCAGGCAACACTAACCAGGCTTCGTGTGATTCTGTTTATTTGTACCTTACTTTGACCATCCGTTCGCTGTTATTGATCATTGTGGAGAGCAGGCAGACGTTTTGTTTGTTATTATAGCAGCTATCGGATGGAATCAATACATGGGCTGCACAGGTTGTCATGTCCGACTATCACAAGTAGAATCATAATGAAAAATACGCCGGTAAAATGTGCCTGTAGAAAACGGCTTATGCCACAATAGGATAGCAACAAGTAGTCAATATAGTCAGTTTAGCTTCGGTTGCTATGCTAACATCACCCATTTTAAACCAGAGAAACTTTCATAACAGCGTTGTGATGCCAAACAGCGTCAATTCAGACTGACACACATTCACTTAAGGGGAACTGGGGATATGTATCAGCTGCTTGTGTGACAGTCAGACAGTGAATACTTGACAGCGGCCGCTGTCGTGAGTTAATAAACTCCAGTGGACGTGCAGCACTGCAGCGGTCGGTACATGCCGCTGTAACACATTAATAAACAATGAACCACAGCACTCTGGAGAAAAGTATAAGGTTGGAGAAGTCGTTATTTAATTAATCTGGCTTTGTATGATTAAAAGCAACACGATCATCGACCCGACG